>NW_025382246.1:0-501 GCF_016433145.1 Gracilinanus agilis | reverse complement strand
AAACCAAAAGATTATAGCCGAAAATCAATCCCTAAAGGCTAGAATTGAGCAAGTAGAAACTAATGATCTCTCAAGACAACAAGAACAAATAAAACAAAGCCAAAAGACTGAAAAAATAGAAGGAAACATGAAATATCTCAATGAGAGAGTGACAGACCAAGAAAACCGGTCTAGAAGAGACAATTTGAGAATAATTGGTCTTCCAGAAAAACCAGAAATTAATAAAAACCTGGACTCTATACTAACAGAAATAATTCAGCAAAATTGCCCTGAAGTCCTACAACAAGAGGGCAATATAGACATTGAAAGGATTCATAGAACACCTGCGGCATTCGATCAAGAAAGGAAAACACCAAGAAACATCATTGCAAAATTCAAGAGTTTCCAAGCAAAAGAAAAAATCTTACAAGAAGCCAGAAAGAAACAATTCAAATATCAAGGAGCAACAATCAGGATCACACAGGATCTGGCAGCCTCAACACTAAAAGACCGCAAGGCGTG
>NW_025382245.1:0-1717 GCF_016433145.1 Gracilinanus agilis | reverse complement strand
GTGTGTGTGTGTGTGTGTGTGTGTGTGTGTGTGTGTGTGTGTGTGTGAGAGAGAGAGAGAGAGAGAGAGAGAGAGAGAGAGAGAGAGAGAGAGNGAGAGAGAGAGAGAGAGAGAGAGAGAGAGAGAGAGAGAGAGAGAGAGAGAGAGAGAGCACAATGAGGAACAACATCTGGCTGTAGGTGCTTTCAACTCTGCTTTGAAATGCTTTTCTCAGCAGTTGTCTTCATGTATAACACAATTTTCTCTCACCTCCTGTGTCCAAACCTATTCTTTTGATAGAAGTTTAGAATACAAGAATTATTATTACCCAGTTATTTTTCAGGTTCCCATCATGTCTAAGCTACCAATTAGACTGATCTTTTCCCAGGCTAAATATTCCTAATCATTGTTTTCTCTTGTCAGATTTCTGGAATTATTAAAAAGGCATCTGTACTATTTTCTCCCCAAAGTACTAATTGCCATTACACATTTAGCTCAAATTCTGCTTGTACTTGGATTGCTGCCTATGCAGCATTGTCCTTTATTGTCCTTGAAGAGGAAATGCAATTCTTTCTCACTTTTCTCCATGCTCCTCTACAAAATCCAGTCAGTTCAGAATGTCCTGTACAGGTCTTGTGGAGAACATATAAGCTCCAGATGGTTTTTTCCCTCAACTCTTAACTACATAATCTTACTACAATTAATAATTACTTGCCTTCTGTTTTGCTGTAACACTGTAATCAGACTTTTTTGACATGTATAGGTATGTGATTACTCAAAGGGAAGGACAAAGCATTGCAACCTAGAGCCATCTGGGGAAAAATGAAATAATGTGCAAACCAACAAGAATATTCTTTCCCCCAAATTCCTCAAGGCAATATTGCTGTACCTTGTTCTTTCAAGTCAATAATGAAAAACAAACTAAATATGATATTTTGATTTTGTTTTTGTCTAAAGGAAACTATTCTATCCAACTACTGAAATAATTAGAATTTTTTTTTTCATTTGTTTATAGCAAATCACACCTGGGAGTCATCAAATAACTAGCTTCTCAAACTTTGTCTTGTTTATTCCTAGAACTTCAATGTGCATCCCTTAGATGACTCACCCCACCCCAACCCATTCAATCATCCTTACAAGCATTTGTTTTTTTTAATGGGAAGGGAAAGACATGAGATTTCTTATGTTTGGGAAACTCCCTATGTAGTACCTTCCTCTGATGGAGTCTGGAAACTCATGTAATTTTTTGTCTTTTCTGTCATGAGCACTGAAGTTTCAAGTGATTTTCTTATTTTCATGGAGCTAATATGTTTCAGAGACAGATCATGAACCTGTGACTTATGGATTCCAAGGATAGGCATATATCCATTATGGGACATCTTCATACCAAATTAACCTGCCCCTGTTATCATAGTACATTAAAAATGGATCTAAAAAGGAATGTTAGAGGTCATCTACTTGAAATTCATCCTTTTATGTATCAGGAAACATTATGAGAGTTGGAAAATGATTTGTTCATGGTCATACTATTAATAAATGGCAGATTTGCCCTGTCAATCTAGTTTATTTAATTTAAATCTAATATCCTAAAAATCTCTCCACTGACCCAGCCATTCTGTTTTTAACTCAGGCAATTTGTGCCACTTGTAACTATTGCTAAACAGTTAAAATGCGTATGTGTTTGAGTGTGTGCATTTGTTTGTGTGTGTGTGTGTGTGTGTGTGTGTGTGTGTGTGTG
>NW_025382244.1:0-2960 GCF_016433145.1 Gracilinanus agilis | reverse complement strand
CATTGGTGTGGTAATTTCGAGTCCACACCCTCAATCATGTCCACCCCGACCCATGCGTTCAAGCAGTTGTTTTTCTTATATGTTTCCTCTCCTGCAGTCCTTCCTCTGAATGTGGGTAGCATTCTTTACCATAAATCCCTCAGAATTGTCCTGGGTCATTGTATTGCTGCTGGTACAGAGGTCCATTACATTCAATTTTACCACAGTATATCAGTCTCTGTGTACAATGTTCTTCTGGCTCTGCTCCTTTCACTCTGCATCAGTTCCTGGAGGTCTCTCCAGTTCGCCTGGAACTCCTCCAGTTTATTATTCCTTTGAGTGCAATAGTATTCCATCACCCGCATATACCACAGTTTGTTCAGCCATTCCCCAATTGAAGGACGTACCCTCCTTTTCCAATTTGTTGCCACCACAAAAAGCGCAGCTATAAATATTTTTGTACAAGTCTGTTTATCTATGATCTCTTTGGGGTACAAACCCAGCAATGGTATGGCTGGATCAAAGGGCAGGCATTCTTTTATAGCCCTTTGAGCATGATTCCAAATTGCCAGCCAGAATGGCTGGATCAGTTCACAGCTCCACCAGCAATGCATTAATGTCCCAATTTTGCCACATCCCCTCCAACATTCATTACTCTCCCCTTCCTTCATTTTAGCCAATCTACTAGGTGTGAGGTGATACCTCAGAGTTGTTTTGATTTGCATTTCTCTAATTATTAGAGATTTGGAACACTTTCTCATGTGCTTATTGATACTTTTGATTTCTTTACCTGAAAATTGCCTATTCATGTCTCTTGCCCATTTATCAATTGGGGAATGGCTTGATTTTTTATACAATTGCTTTAACTCCTTGTATATTTGAGTAATTAGACCCCTGTCAGAGTTTTTCGTTATAAAGATTTTTTTCCCAATTTGTTGTTTCCCTTCTGATTTTGACTACATTGTTTTTGTTTGTACAAAAACTTTTTAGTTTAATATAATCAAAACCATTTAATTTACATTTTGTAATTTTCTCTTACTCTTGCTTGGTTTTAAAGTCTTTCCTTTCCCACAGATCTGACAAGTAAACTATTCTGTGTTCACTTAACTTGTTTATAGTTTCCCTCTTTATATTCAAGTCGTTTACCCATTCTGAATTTTTGATCTATAAGGTGTATTCTCTGTCCTCTGTTTCAGAAGTGTCAAACTCATGGTATATTAGTTTGTACTTGGAACCAGATTAAAATACAATTGGGAAATATTTAACAAAATAAAAATAAAATATAGAGTTAATTTGTGATTTTCTAAGTCCCCACAAGGATCTGTTTCTTTCTTTTTATAAATCTGTACCTTCTGTCTTAGAATCAATATTGTATATTGGTTCTTAGGCAGAAAAAGGATAAGGGCTGGACAATGAGGGTTAAATGACTTGTCCAGGCATACAGTTAAGAAATGTCTGAGGCCAGATTTGAACTTAGGACCTTCCATCTCTAGACATGGCTCCTAATCCACTGAGCCACCTAAATGCTCCTAAGGATCCATTTTTCTATTTGAGTTTGACACTGCTGTTCTATTCCATATTACCTCTTATCACTAAGGGGTAGCTCCATGCAGAACAGTGAGTAGAATCCTGGGCACAGCCAAGAAGTCCTGAATTCAGATGTGGCCTCGAACATTTACTAATGTTGTGATCCCGGGCAGGCAAGTCACTTAACTTGTTTGCCATAGTTTGCAAAATGAGCTGGAGAAGGAAATGGCAAACCACTCCTGGGTCTTTACCAAGGAAACTCCAAATGGAGTCATGAAGAATCTGACATGTTTGAACAACAGACAACAACATAGAGTTGGAATTGGACTCCAGCCCCTTTACTCCTAAATCCAGTGCTTTTTCTTCTATAGAGGCTGGACGGTCAGGAAGACCCAGGTTTGAATTCTGTTTGTAGCATTTAACTGTGTATCCACGAGTCTGTCATTGAACCTCCTAGAGCCTTAATTTCCTCAGCTACAAAAGAGAGCTATTAACTGCAACACCATTCTCACTGGGATGTTTTAAGCCTCAAAAGAGTTAATATAAGTAATTCACTTTGCAAATCTTGATACATTATATGTATACATATATATATTTACACACGATAATACACTATAATAAATGTCAGTTACTACTACTACTATTCTGTTGCTTCCTTATATGAAATACCAAAACTTATGTAAAGTTTATGTATTTTTAATGTACTAGGCTTATTAGAATCTAAAAACAGGATTCAACCTTAGTATAGGCCAGATGGCACCATGGCTTATGTCTTCCCCAGTGGCCAGGGCTGACCTTCTAGGCTGGGTAGACAGTTGTCTATGTCAGTGGTGTCAAACTCAAATAGAAATGGTGGCCACTAATCTGTACATAAGGATCTCTGTGTACCACATGTTGACATAGTTTTAAAATGTAATATTTATATTTTATTGTATTTAATCTATTTCATTAAATATTTCCTAATTGCATTTTGATCTGATTTGGGTGGCACTTGTGAAGGTAGTGGCTGGTCACAGAGAAATTGTAAGTGAGGCATTCTATCTGATCCAGTGATTGATGTCTGAAAATCCAACTAACTTCCTCACCTAGAATTTAGGTAAGATGTTATTTTGCCTCATCTCATTGATAATTCCCTTGGCATAAGTTAATTCAAAGGCACCTGCCATTTGTTTCTAAAAAACAGAATTATTTCTGCTAGAACAGGTTATCTCCAAATATTTACATTTGAAACAAATGTGAGAGATACCATCTATTTTTCAAAACTCCAAGCTGAAGGTTGAAGAGTAGGATATGATATATTCTATTTAACAGTTTAGTGTCCTATAGTATTTTGGTGTTGTTGCTGATTGATTTAAAATAATAGTTGAACTAAATAATTTACTTATATACATAAATATTTTATGTCTAATAAAAGTAATAAATTAAATTAAAATAATAATTAAATATATAAATAG
>NW_025382243.1:0-1028 GCF_016433145.1 Gracilinanus agilis | reverse complement strand
CTCTCTCTCTCTCTCTCTCTCTCTCTCTCTCTCTCTCTCTCTTTCTCTCTCTCTCAACGCTCCTCCTGCCCTAGAAGGCAGTTATTATGATATATGTTTTACAGATATTATCACGTAACACATATTTCCTTATTCATCATGTTGTGAAATGATATATTGCTTACACTAGAGTAAAATTTATGGAGGAAATAAGGTAAAGAATGGTAGGGTCCAATCTGCCTTCAGACTCCATCTGCTTTTTCTGAGGCAATGAATGCCTTTTTTTTTTTGGTCATCCTTAGAGTTGTTCTGAAACCATACCTTGTTAATAATAGTTGTCATACACAGTTGATGATTAATACTTTATTGCTGTTTCTGTGTACAACATTCTCCTGGTTCTGCTCACTTCACTTAGCATCCCTTCATGTAAGTCTTTCCAGGTTTTTTGTATCATCTTATTTGTCACATGTTATGGCACAATAGTATTCCATTATATTCATATACTATAACATGTCTAGCCATGATTTTCACACCAAATTTTTTCCAGGACTGCCATATTGCTATAAAGACTAACACTGTCAAAAACAAAAACAAAAACAAACACAAACCAAAAGTACAAAGGATCTAATGGGATTAATGGAGAGATTTATTATAGAGTATAAGTAGCCATTGGTTCAGTGATTACTTTTACACAAGAAGTAGAAAGATATATCTAAGAGATGGGTGATTTTTAAAAAGGAAGATTATTTATGTAGTCAAAGGGAGGGATAAAAGATGGAGGGCTTTATTGGTACCTAAGGATTGCTAAAAGATTTGGAGAGTGGCTTCTAGTATGTTGGATGAGTTCTCTTTGGAGGATTTATGGGAGGATATAGACAAAGTTATATAGCACAAAAAGACATAGATAAGTTTTAAATTATTCCTTGAATTTTCTGTTTCCTTATTTTGGGGAATAGGTTGTGGGAGAAACAAAATGAGGCTAGTAAGTTGAAGAGTGGTTAGAAGACAGTCAAGTTGGTGAAGGCTTTTGAATCCATTTCACATGAAGA
>NW_025382242.1:0-9530 GCF_016433145.1 Gracilinanus agilis | reverse complement strand
TTTATATAGTTATAGATATATTTAGAATTAGTTATATATTTATATAGTTATGTGGTTATATAGATAATTATATGTATATGTTATATGCAATAATTATAATTTTAGAAAAGAAGCAGGGGAGAGACCTCTCATGAATTGTGCTTTAAGGGTTTGTAAAGAACAATGAAACTCTTGTGAAATTAAACAGCCAGGGGCAGCTAGGTGGCTCAGTGGATTGAGGGTCAGACCTAGAGATGGGAAGTCCTGGGTTCAACTGTGGCTTCAGACACTTCCTATCTGTGTGTCCCTGGGCAAGTCTCTTAACCCCCATTGCCTAGCCCAGGGGTCGGCAACGTATGGTTCTTTCTGCAGGAGCCATAAAGTCCATTTTTTTTCAGGCGCTGTTACAGGAGCGCGCACTGTGAGTACTATACAGTTCTCATGAAATTACATTTTAAAAAGTGTGGCGTTTATGGCTCTCACGGCCAAAAAGGTTGCAGACCCCTGGCCTAGCCCATACCACTCTGCCTTAGAACCAATACACGGTATTGATTCTAAGACAGAAGGTAAGGGTTTAAAAAAAATTACTCAACTTTTTAATGAATTAAAATGTAATCATCTTTTTCATTCATTCTCTGCATACTTATTGAGTATAATATATTATAAACTTGTTAGATTAAAATTTGTGATATGCATGTGCATGTTAAATATGCATGTGTGTATATACTAACACATGTGTCTGTATACACATGTATGAAATGCCATCCAAGTTTTTGTCTCACTGTGACCATTCATACAATATATCCTCGGTTATACATCCCATTCTAAATTTCCATATTATATAAGGTTAAAAAAATGTGAAAAGGGGAAGGGAGAGAAATCCAGGTTAGACCTCTGTTTGAGTAGTTTTCTCTTTTACTTCAATAAATATTTATTAAACATCTCCTATTGATGCAATAGATTCTGGAGTTTTTTTTAATATTTTCCCCTAGTTACAGGTTTCATGTTCTTTCCCTCTCCCTCAACCCCTCCCCCCCCAACCAACCCTCCTTTAGCAGACACACAATTCCACTGGGTTTTACATGTATCATTGATCAAGACCTAATTCCATATTATTGATAGTTGGACTAGAGTTGTCTTTTAGTAAAGAAGACACTTAAAGAAGACACTACCTCCCCAATAATATCCCCATCAGCCCATGTGTTCAAGCAGTTGTTTTTTTTTTTTTCTGTGTTTCTGATTCTGGAGAGTTTTAAAAATAAGTTTAGCTAAGACAGGATCTCCCTGAGGACACCAGTCATTCACAATGTTTGGGACAAGACTCTGGGTTGAACCATTGTCATCCTGTGACTCCACCTATCAGATCCAGAGATGGTGCAGGATTGGGAGTAGTTCTAGAGGCTAGACTTGGATTTAGGAAGAACTACATGCATATCCTGCTTCTAACACTTATTTGTCGTCAAGAGCTTTCAGAGTGTCCCACTTCTTTTCTGGTGTTCATATTTGTGGAGGCAAAGGAAAAGAACAGACATTTACATTTGATCCTCCTAAGCCTGGGATGTGGGTATTGTTGTTATCCCTATTTTACAATTGGGGAAACTGAGGCAAACAGCTTAAGCCACTTGCCCAGGGTCAAACACAGGGAGTAAGTATGTGAAGGTGGATTTCTTCTGGACTTCTGTCTTCGCTTGCTTCCTTCATTTGAGCTTTGTACTGTGCATGTATTCTATGTCATAACTGCCATGTAGATATCCTTTTACAGTTTGCAAAGCTCTTTACTTACATTTGGACTTCCTAACAACCTTGAGAGGGAGGTACTCCGGGTACCATTCCCATTTTATAGATCATTTTATAGATTTATAGACAATTGAGGCCCAGAAGTCAAGTGACTCATCCAGGGTCCAAGCTATTAAGTTTCAGAGGCGGTGCATGATGCCCAGGAACATCCAGAGAAGTTTGTATCTAATTCCAACTGAAATAAATGAATGAATATATAAATAAATGAATGAAATAAATGAAGAATGATAAATGACTATTCATTCCTTTTGATCTCAAAGGATAAGGGTAATATTACCCCCAATTTTTTGCTTTACCTTTGGCCAGAGACTCATTTATCTTTTCCAAACCTCTCTTCATCTGTTAAATCAAAGCTGAAAACTTTTTTTTTTTTTCATCCAGTGCCACATCCAAGTCTCTTTCCACGACAACCCCAGCCAGTACCTGAAGAAGCCCTTTGGTAACAGGCTGGGCAAGGGTGATCTAGTCTCTGCTTTACCCTCTCCAGGGAGGGCGAATCCTCCATCCCCTGAAGCTGCCTTGCACGCTGCACCATCACAGGCACTCCAGACACATTCTTCGGGGGTTCCCATGCCTTGCCTGGCCCAGCACAAGTTCTGGGACCCCAGGATCCTCCTCTGGGTCCCCCCAGGGAGCAAACCCTTATTTGGGAGAGACTGCAGAGGTCGCCCAGCTAGATCCAGGCTTGAAGAAGAATCTCCTCTGCTGAGTCTCTCAGGAGGCAGCTAAATGGGAGTGTAAATTATGAGTCAGGAAGACTCAAGCATCTCCCGCCTCAGACATAATAGCTGTGTGACTCTGGGTGAATGGCTTGTTGTTCGATCATTTTTCATTCATCTGACTCCCATTTGGGGTTTTCTTAGCAAAGCTACGGGTATGATGGGCCATTTCCTTTTCCAGCTCATTTTACAGATGAGGAAACTGAGGCAATGAGGATTAAGTGACTTGTCCAGGTTCACACATTTAATAAGTATATGAGATTCAATTTGAACTCAGGAAGAGGAGTTTTCCCAACTCTAGGCTCAACACTTTATCCACGGCAACACCTATTTCCCCTTTAAATTTTTTTTTTTTAATTTCAAATTTTACAAAGCCAAATAAAACAAGCACGTCCATATACAAAGGAAAAAAAGATTACACAGAAATGAAATATAACTCTTCCTGGATGAATTACTTCTAATTCTAATTCTAAAAGCTGCTAGTTTCCTCATCTTTAAAATGGGACTAAAAAGATGGTACCTACCTTGTCTATAGGCACTGTCGATCTGATTAATGGTAGTTGTTTGTCTGATCCAATGAGACGGCAGAGGAAAGGGCTCTGCCAGCCTTAAAGAGCTCTACAAAGGCTAGCTGTTATGGCTACTAGCATATGGTTTCTACTTAAAAATCCCCAATAATAGAGGCCTTCTAGTGTGCGTTTGACAACTCCAGTTATTAGAAAATGTTCCTCTTAGCCTGAGCTAAAATCTGCCTCTCTTTTTTTTTAAGATTTTTTTGTTTAAACCCTTAACTTCTGTGTATTGTCTCATAGGTGGAAGATTGGTAAGGGTGGGCAATGGGGGTCAAGTGACTTGCCCAGGGTCACCCAGCTGGGAAGTGTCTGAGGCCAGATTTGAACCTAGGACCTCCCGTCTCTAGGCCTGACTCTCTATCCACTGAGCTACCCAGCTGCCCCTTGCCTCTCTCTTTAATGTACCCATTGCTCCTTCTTCTGCCCAGCATGGCCAAGCTCAAGTCTCTTCCCTTTTCATGCTGTTTGTTCTTGGTTAGTCATTTTTTTTTTTTAATCAGTCAGGAAGAAGAGTCTTCCGGGCTCTATCTGCTGCACTCACTTCAAATACTAGTTTTCATCTCCCCATCAGATTTCTCCAGCTTCAACACCCCATGTTTCTGTAGCAGGGCATGGGAAGGCCCGGCCCCAGGCCTCGCGTGTCCTCCTGGTCACTCTTCTCTGGATAAGCCTCGCTGAGCCAGGCATAAAACACCCCAAACCGCCTTCTGCAGGCTTTGGCTGAATTCCAGGCCTTGGAATGCCCTCCTTTCTCATCTCTGCTTCTCTTCAGAACTGCGCTCAAGGGCCCTCTTCTACCTGTAGCCCTTCCTCATCTCCCCTCGCTGCTGAGGCCCCCACACAATTCTGTATGGAAGTGATTTGTATGGGGGGAGCTTGTTAACTGGCTCTAACTACAAATGTGTAATTTCTTTGTTTCAATATTAGCTTTTTTGAGACAAGAGTTTAATTTGGTTTAATTTATCTTTGTTTTATTTTTATTCATTACCATTTATTGTCATATAATAATAATATATGTATTTTACTTACATATTATTATATCATATATAATATATTAAAATATCAGTTATTATTATTTATCTTATTAATATCTCTTTTATTCCAAGCTCCTATTATAGAGCTTGGCATATAGTAGATAATGAATAAATACTTGTTGGCTGATTGGTTGGTCAAAGTTGTTTCAGACGCATTAATAATTGAGTAAATAAGATTAGTTGAATTAGTTGAAGACAGCTAGGTAGCACAGCGGATACAATGCCAGGCCTGCAGTCAGGAGGACGTGGGTTCAAATTTGGCCTTATATACTTCCTAGCTAGTGACCCTGGACAAGTTACTTAAAGCCTATTTGCACATAGATACATATACACACACACACGTACACACTAAACATATATATTAATACATATATATTATCCATTTAGTTTTCTTTCTATTTGTCTTTCTGTCTGTCTATCTATCTATCTTTCTATTTGTCTGTCTGTCTGCCTGCTGTAAGTGTAGATTTTTGGTTATCATTTACCCCAAATCCACACTTACACTGCCTGCCTATCAGTCTATTTAGTTTTCTATTTATCTATCTCTATATCTATCTCTGTATCTATCTATGTCTATCTACTTTTCTTTTTATCTATGTCTATCAAATTTTCTTTTTATCTATCTATCTCTATCTCTTATCTATCTAATTTTCTTTATCTATCTATCTATCTGTCTATCTATCTATCTATCTATGTCTGTCTATCTAATTTTCTTTTTATCTGTATCTTTCTGTCTAGCTATCTAGTTTTCTATCTATCTGTCTCTCTGCTGTCTATCTTTCTATCTCTCTAATTTTCTATCTATCTATCTGTCTATCTATCTGTCTACCTGCTGTCTATCTATCTCTCTCGGTCTAATTTTCTTTCTATCTATCTATCTATCTATCTATCTATCTATCTATCTATCTATCTATCTATCTATCTATCNCTATCTATCTATCTATCTATCTATCTATCTATCTATCTATCTATCTATCTATCTATCATAGAGAGCCAGGCCTAGAAACAGGAGTTCCTGGGTTCAAATCTGGCCTCAGACATTTCCTAACTGTGTGACCCTGGGCAAGTCACTTAACTCTCCCACTGCCTAGCCCTTACCACTCTTCTGCCTTGGAACTTAGTATTGATCCTAAGAAAGGTAAGGGTTAAAAAAAAAATTTAGAGAATAGGTAAAACATGTCAGTGCCAATAGCCCATCATTGAGATTTTGGGCAAGCTTTCCTAGGGTTACCATGAGTAAGAGGGAGACCACCTAAAGCCGACACCCAGGCAGGAAATGGAATACTGTATAGAGGACACAACCAGTAGTTGAAGGAAGATAAAAGTGAGATGTGAATAATTTTGGAAAGGACAGTTATAGGATGTAAAAAAGAGGATGATAATCTGGTCAGTTAGCATTCATTAAGTGCCTGCTGTGTACCCAGGACTGTGCTAAGCACAGGAACATAAAAATATTCCTGACTTTTTCTATGTATTGTAGCTACTCAGCTGGTCTAGCCTTTATTGGTTCCTTTTTATTCTCAGTAAGTCCTTTTCCTCTGTGAATGTATGACCCATGTCAGAAAACTTTACAGGGGAGACATATTTATGGTGCCTGGTTGAAAGGGTTTTTTTTGTTTTTTTTTAATTCAAATTTGATAGGTTTTCTGCAGCCCAACATTTCCATCCCCACCCTACCACCCTATTTTTGGACCATATTTTCAATAAAAGCCTTTTTCTCTTTCCACTCATTAGCATCTTTTCATTAGCCATCCTAAAACACATTTAAAGTTTCAAAGGCAGAAGTTTTCAATAAAATGAAATTTCCCTTCCCCCGGACAGGTGGGATAGTCATCCTTGTACAATTGCTATGTAGGACAGAATTTTACAACAGGAGAGGGAAAGAGTGATTAGGGACTCAAACTGAACTCTTAACAGATGTGTGGTTTTCTTTTATTCAGAATATATCCTACACGTCTCTGAATTCTTCTCCTGCACATTAAAGAATTCAGGAGCTGGGCAAAGATTCATTTGGCTGGCCTCTTAACAAGGTTCTTTCCCATAGTCTTTATGCAGTCAAAACTCCCCATCACTTCAATGAGAGTTGTGCCTGCAGGGCTGTTGGATTGGATCCATTGTTAGACAGCTTCTGAAGGAACTGAAAAGAGGAATAATAACATGAGTGATTTGAAAATATGGTTACTCAAGTCTAGAGAGTCTGTTGCTTTAGTGCCCAGACAGATTTTGTTCTTAAAGAAAATGGTTCTATTTTTATTGGTGGTTAGGAAACATATATTACAGATTTTTTTCAATTATTTTTCTTTGGGTATTAATGATTAAGTAGTCAGCCATCAAGCACTGAAGGTGTGCAGGGTACATAGTGTACCTTTATGGTACACACAAGTGTTCCTTAACTTGAAGAAAACCCAGTGGGTGAAAATCTCATTCCATAAAAAAAAGTTCTTCATAACTAGAAAGTGCTATATAAATAGGAGTTATTACACAAAAGATTTTAGAGGACTGCTCTTGATTTTTCAAAAGATTCCCCACAGGAGTCTTTTAAATAATAGCAAATTTCCCTCTATATACTTAAAATTTGATTCAGTTTTTGGAAGATCTTCTTTAATGCCAGGTTTTTAGAAGCCCAGCTTTGGAATAATTAACCTTTCAACTTGCCAAGTTTACACATGCACATCCTGTCAGATCTAGGCTGTCATCTCCATGGGTCCAATGAGAGGTAGCCAGGAACCAAAACCAGAAAGAATTCCAGAGACAGGTACATATCCATCTGGGAGAGATTATTGAGTAAGCCAACCCAGGGCAGGCCCCCAGCCAGGAGAGGTCTGGCAATAAATAGGCAAGTGGAAAGCCCAGCTGGCTATTTGTCCAATGATACGCAAAGCTCCAAGCAAGGGGGGGGGGGGGAGCTGGTGTCAGGAAGGTTGAGAAGATAAAAGGGGACCAGTTTAGAAGAGCTAGAATTCAGGAGTACAACAACTGTTTGGCTTAACCAGAATAATCATACTATAAACCAGTGATTCCCAAAGTGGGTGCCACCGCCCCCTGGTGGATGCTGCAGCGATCCAGGAAAGCGGTGATGGCCACAGGTGCATTTATCTTTCCTATTAATTGCTATTAAAATTTAAAAAAAAAATTAATTTCCAGGGGGCTAAGTAATATTTTTTCTGGAAAGGTGGTGGTAGGCCAAAAATTTGGGAACCACTGCTATAAACTAACCTTCCTTACTAAAACTTTGGTAGGGGACAGTGAGGGGACTCGGTGGGTAGAGCATTGAGCGTGGAGTGGGGAGGAACTGAGCTGCAATATGGCCCTAGACACTTCCCTCCCTATGTGACCATGGACAAGTCACTAAATCCCATTTGCCTAGCTTTTGCCCTTGTCTTAGAGTTGTTAAAACAGAGAGTAAAGGTTTAAAAAAAATAGTTGTTTAAGCGATGTAAAAAGACTCTAGAGCTTTTAAGACTTCATTTTCTTAGAAGAGATACCAACTATGTGTAAGACTAATTAAAAAAATATATCAGGCAGTATTGCCAAAGACAAACCAGTTGCTATAGTTTTTGAGAAAAACTAAATTGATTTCAGATCCTAATTACTAGCTAGCCGATTACTAGCTAGTTACTATGACTTCAAAGTATAGGGTCTCTCAGCTGAATTCAACTTTTTTCGTTTTCTTCTCTGCTGGTTTATCAATTCAGATAGCTATACTACTAGGTTTGACTGCCAGAGAAGTCATGATGATAAAATGATAATGTGTAGAAAGTATATTCCGAACCATCACGCACTAGATAAATGTAAGTAGTGGTTGAGTACCTGTTGATATTTACTGTTTGTTTCTTTTCTAGAATGCAAACTTCTCTTAAAAAACAATTTAATTATTTTTTTGTGTTAGTTTTTATTGTCATGCAAAACATACTTCCATATTGGTCATATTCATACATAACCAAAACCCCACAATAAAACCATAAAATACACTGAAGTGAAAGATAACTTCAACAGTTCTTTCTGGAGGTGGATAGCATTCCCCATCATAAGTCTTTCAGGATTGTCCTAGATCCTCGTATTGGTGAGAATAGCCAAGTTTTCACAGATAATCATTGTCCAATATTGTTGTTATTGTCTACTATGTTCTCCTAGTTATGCTTATTTCATTCTACATAAATTCCTGCAGATCTTTCCAGCTTTTTCTGAAATCATCTTGCTTATCATTTCTTGTGGTACAATAGTATAGGTCTATGTTGGCTAACCTATGGATCATGTGCCAGAGAGGGCTGCTCCCTTCCCCCTCTCTACCATACCTGAGGACATTTTTCTCATACATCCTGCCCCTCTGCCCAGCAGCCAATGGAAGTGCTTCCTCCCTCTCCTGTCTGGGGTAAGGCAGTGGCTCACATGCATGAGGGTGCAGTTTGGGCACGTGGTCTCTAAAAGGTTCACCATTACTGGTATAGAATATAAGCTTCTTAAAGGCAGAGGCAGTTTTTTGGTTTGTTGTGGGTGTTTGACCCAATGTCTTACGTGTGGTTGATATGAATGAATAAATGCATGTTGAATCTAATTTAATTGAATTCAAGGTGGGGAAGACAGTGAAACTGAGATATCAAACAGACTCCTACACAGGAGGTCAAGTCTAGTTATTAGTCCCAGAGTCCTTGGCAAAGCTGGACTTTCTTTTTTTTTTAAACCCTTACCTTCTATCTTAGAATCAATACTAAGTATCCGTTCCAAGGCAGAAGAGCAGTAAGGGCTAGGCAACTGGGGTTAAGTGACTTGCCCAGGCTGACACCACTGCAAAGCTAGACTTCTAACTGGTGTAAATGATCCCAGTTTTGGAAGTTAGAAGAAAACAGGGAAAGAGAACTAGGCAGTTTGTTATTCACATAGTTTGCTAGGTTGTTATTAAAAGTTGCCTGTCTTCATTTACTTATTTTTCTATTCTTGGCATAAATTGCTTTGCAGTCATAGCAGGGGTAAGTAAGCTACCTCCAGTGCTGTAAGCCAATGTCACAAAGTGGAAGAATTTCAAGTCAGAAGATCCAATCCTTCCATGAAGCCTTAGCTTAAACTACTAGTGCCCTTTCCCTTTCCCTAACTACCTTGTGTGTATTGTAGCAAATGTCTTTGTATGTATATACGCATGTATATAAACTAAAAAAGATATGCCTAAGGACAGCTTATGTGGCATGGTGGATAGAGATCCAGGCCTGGATTTGGGGGAGGACCTGCTTCCAAACCTAGCTTCAGACACTTCTTTGCAGTTATTCTGTCTTAGAATTGATACTAAAAAAAATGTTTTAAAAATATGTATATTTATATGTACACACATACACACAGACATTTAGTCTCTCCTCCTCCCAAGATACTCAAGATAAAGAACCATTTATATATATATATATATGTATATATATATGTATATATATACACATATATAT
>NW_025382241.1:0-5804 GCF_016433145.1 Gracilinanus agilis | reverse complement strand
TTCAAAAATATCACCAGGTCTGATTCTTTGTCAGTTGTAGGCAGGTCAGTGAACTCTTTTCTATGATATCAGTAGAACTCCATGTATATTTTTGGTAGAGGTTTAAATGATTAAATTTCCCATATCATATTAGCAAATTTAAAAAAAACTGCTCTGTGAACTATGTAAAGTCATTACAAATCCTCTTTATAATATGGGTAGATTAATAGACTTCTAATTCTGCAAAATGTACACCTGTGTTGGAAATGATAGAAAGTGAAAAAAGTGAAATCATCCAAAGAAGCAAACCATAACCTTGTAGTGGCCAATACTACTCTCTTTATTCTTCCTTGTTTTGGGGAATATACCTTGCTTACTGAATTTATTAAATGAGGAATCCACTTCACAGCTGTCTTTCCCCAAGAAAGGAAGTCGTTTGGAATTTGCAAAAAAAATTTGTAGTGAATTTCATTTTAATCCCAATAGGTAGATAACATGAATATTTACTATTAAGATCTGTATGTCATCTATGGACATTAGCTGAGTACTGAACCAATGGTTGGGCAGGTGGCAAGTATGTAGCGCCATATTACAGAATGCTGTGAATGGATTCAGGAAGACTCAAGTTCCTGAGTTCAAATCTGTCTTCAGACACTCACTGGCTGTGTGAACCTGGGTAAGTTACCTCATTTGCCTCAGTTTCCCTATCTGTAAAATGAGCTAGAGAAGGAAATGTTTTGCCACATATAGGGTCTGAGGCTAGACTTGAACTTGGGTGGTTAGGTTTTCTTGACTTAGGTCCAACACTATCCACAAAGCCATCTAGTTGCTTTTTTAGTTCTGTTGTTCTCCTTGTTTTGGATATTTTTTATCAGTTTACGAAAGTCTCCAAAATTGTTCATTTTAAAAATAATACTAATGCTATAGTATAAATCTTCTGATTCTACTTATTCTCAATGTTAAAACTTATTGATGTTGTACACACATAGTTACCAACCAATGTATGTGTGTTTTCCAGAATGGTTTTACCTATTCATAGATCCCTCAACAACAAGCATGTTAATGTGCTAATTTTCCCACAGCCCTTCCAACATTTATCCTTTTCTTCCCCACCATCTTTGCCACTCTGATGGGTATGAAGTGGAATCTCATAATTGCTTTCATTTGCATTTCTCTAATTAGTAGTGATTTGGAATATATTTTTTTATATGTGACTATAGATAGTCTAGGTTTTTTCCTTTGAGAGTTTCCTATACCTTTCATGAGACCATTTATCAGTGAAAGAATGTCTCTTATTCATGTGAATTTAATTCAGTTCCTTGCTCTTTGTGTGATCTTGGGTACTTACTCTCTTGATGCTTCAGTTCATCATTTGTAAGATAATAGGATCAAATTAGATGGCCTCTAAGTTTCTGTTCACGTCTGAATCTACTGTATGATCTACCAGCTAGGCATATAGAATTTGGATACTAGAAACAGGACAAAATCATTGCAGAATTATGTGCTCAGGACATTAGTGGATCAGTGAGAAGTCAAAAGAACACAGATTCCAGAAGGCAAAATAGTTCTGGGCATATCATAGGCAACTGGAAACTGGAATAACTTCCTTCCTTTCTCTCTAAATCTCCAAATGGGCCAGATCAATGGACCAAAAGGGAAGAATAAGACAGGTGGTTGGAGGACCAAGCAGAAAATATCCTGCAACCATTTAAACCACAGCACTTGATGGTGGTGGTAGATGGCAGGCAGGAGAACTACTATACACAAGCAACAAGGAAAGAGTCTGAACTGGAAACATTTACTCTTCCAGTCTTGGCTGCCTTATTTTCCTCTTGCCTTGATGACAGTCAATCCCATAAAGCACCTACTGAGACCAGCTGGCTGATTGTAAGTTCATGGTAGACAGAATTCTTTTGCATTAGCATTTCCCTGACTCAGATGTTCCCAGAGCATAAATTACATCCTCGGAGAATTAGGCACCAATAATTGGAAGTAGCATCTAAGGAGCCATGATGCCATGAATTACTTTTATTCTATGGGTCAAAATTTTTACATATGTGATGCTCAGAAACTTACTTGACAAACACACACACATATATGTATATTAATTTGTATTAATTTGAATGACTTCTCTGTTATGGTTATTGTTGTTTAATGGATTCAACCTGCCACTTGGCACTATGTGGACACCAGACTTAATTAGTCCACTGAAGCAGTTTTCAGACATGACTAAGGAGCCTGAGAGAAGCCTACTCACTAAGTATTGATGATGGTGAAAAAAGGTATTTTGGTATGAAGAAAGTCTGTTTATTAAAAATGACTGAGAACAGTTGTTGGAGAATTAAGGAGTCCCATAGGTAGCAGGGGAATGCTTAATGATGGTGCTAGGTAGTGAACAATCTCATTTCTCTGGTTTGTGGATCTCAGTCATCATTTTCAAACTTTCAGGAATATACTGTGACACATCGCTACAGCTTATTATTATTTTATTCCTTTAGTTCTGGACTTAGAGCCTGCTGTACTTGCTATTAAGAGCAGGGAAAAGGGGCCAGCTGCTCAAACCAGGGCACTAGCTATGATGATGGCTCTGAATCACAAGAAATCTGAGTGGACCTACAGGACCCTAGATTTTCATGCCCTTCATAATAATATTAATAATGCCAATTTGATTGTCAATTCCTGAATGCATGCCAGAAATGGGGGTGCATGTGTGACAACAGGAAAGTTGAAGGTTTACTGGTCCTACCTGGTAGTCAATGCAGTGGTTATTAGAGGACTTAACCCGAGTGGTTATAAAGGAAGGGATGAAAATTATTTGAGGTACTTACTCTCCCCAAACCGTCTAAGTCAACTTGTACATCAATTTTTTCAACTGTATCATCTTTAATATTTTTTCATGCATGTATACCTGCATTATTTTCATGTTGACCTGTGTACTTCTAGTCATCATTACATTATAAGGAGGATGACCAATGATTCCATGTAAAAATGTTTCTTTGTATTTTGGGCATATGATAAAACCAACTCTGCCAAATTCTTTTATTTTTTCCCNAGTCTTCTGGTTTCATTATTTTAGTCTTTAAAAATAATTAATTAATTACGAATATTTTTCATGGTTTCATGATTCATGTTCTTTCTCTCCCCTCCTCCCACCCCCTCCCATAGCCAACACATAATTCCACTGGGTTTTACATGTGTCATTGATCAAGAATTATTTCCATATTATTAATATTTGTATTAGGGTGATCATTTAGAGTCTGCATTCCTGATCATATCCCCATCAACACATATGATCAAGCAGTAGTTTTTCTTCTGTGTTTCTACTTTCTGGTTTCATTTGCTCTGAAGATGTCAACATGAATGTGAAACACTTCCTCTACTAACATATATACACTCAATAGTTGGACAAATGTTCATTATTTAGTGCCATTCTTGCATCTCTTCTAATGATGAAGTTTTGCAGTTGTTTTTTTCTCTAGTAGGAAGGCAGAATAAATATTTGAAGTATGAATATGAAGAATCTTTCACATTCCAAATCTCTTCATCAAATAATTCTTGTCTGAGAACGAAATCTTCTGGTGATGAACCACTTTTTACTAAAGAGAGGCTACTCCTTGAATAATGAGCCTACTCAACTGTTGCTTTCCATCTCAGAATCAACACTGTACATTGGTTCTAAGGTAGAAAGAAAAACGGTAAGGGCTAAGATAATGGAGGTTAAGTAACTTGTCCAGGGTTACAGAGCTAGGAAGTGTCTGAGGTCAGATTTCCTGACTTTCTGTCTCCAGGTCTAGAGCTTTATCTACTGAGCCACCTAGCAGCCCTCATGAACAAACATTTGCAAAGTCTTTTCAACATGGATAGGATCAGCCAGATCTCAAGCTCCATTGTCATGCTGATAATTTTCAAATTACCTCAATGCCAAAATGAGACCTTCAAGTCTGACTTTTGTGGAGATGGACTAAAGCGATGAGTCATTTAATGAGCATTTGTTAAATACTGTTAATGAGTCAGGCAGGTAGCTAGTTGTTACAGTAGACAGACTGCTGGTTTTGCAATAAGAGAGACTTGAATTTAGTTACATACTCAGACACTTACTAGCTGTGTGACTCTATGCAAGTCACTTAACATTGTTTGCCTCAATTTCCTCATCTGTAAAATGAACTAGAGAAGGAAACAACAAACCACTGTAGTATCTTTGCCAAGAAAACCCCAAAAGAGATCATGAAAAGTCAGACATGACTGAAATGACTCAATAACATATGCCAGGCATTATTCTAAGGGCATTTTTCTAATGACAAAATGAAATACTCCCTGATTTTAGGGAGTTTCCATTCTATTAAGGGAGACATGATGGAAACATAAAAGTATATATGATTACTGTATATGTGAAATAAATAAAAAGTGATATTGTGACAGGAGAAAATAGCAACTAGGGTTGGTGATATCAGGAAAAGCCTCGCCTAGAAGGTGATGCTTGAATTGAGCTTGGAAGGAAACTAGTTTTTCACAGTTGAAAGTGAGCTTCAATTGACATTATGACATATCCCTGGTCACTTATAAATAGCCAGAATTATTAATAACCAGAGCTGTCAAACATGAGTCTCTTCTAACTCCCAAAGCTTGTACTTTTTAACACTATACCATTTGCCTTTTTTTTTGTTCAGATTCTACATTTCAAATGATGTTAAGCTATAGTTTTTTTTTTTTTTGAGAAAAACAGTAACTATAATTTGCTTATTATCTGAGTGCTATAGTTCTCCATATAATATTAAGGATTCACATATCTAGGGATGAATAAACCAAGTCTCTTAATCCTTACATATAAAGGCTGGAACTCTAAACGCCTGGCTTTTCCTCACCTGAATATTCACAGGATATGCTCAGTTCTAAATTCAGTATCCTGAGCCATCTCTACCATAGTGAGCCTATTTGTTCTGGCACTGGGCAATTTCCTTTTCTGGACATTATCAGATCCCACTGTACTTGTGAACAACATTCTCTGTGCTTTCAATTAAATAAGTTTCCCACCTCCAGCCAGTTTTGAATTTAAAACAGGATGTCTGAAAGAGAAATTAGCATCAGCTCACCTCATACATGTGGGTCAAGGTTGTTGGACACTTTTCTCTCAAATTAGGGGCTTGTCTGCACTGGTCAAGAATTCTTAATGTTGGTTTTGGAATAAATCTCTAGAAGGGGTAGTTTTGTTGTTGTGTTTTCTCTGTGGTGAAAGGTCAGAAAAAGGTAGATGGAGCCCTGCTTTCCGCTCTCTCTCATACACTCTGGGATTATTGTGAGGGTAGGGATTCTCTCACTTTTCTCCATCTTTGAGGCTGGGGGCAAATGATCTCTCCTTTTTGCTTGTATTTTCAATTGGGATTGATATGCTGTACAACTCTGGATGTGGACCATTAGTGTACTGGGGGCAAGTATCAAGGGTAAATAAAAGAACAAAGATCATATTCAAATTTGAATCCTGTCTCTGCCACCTAGTTTCCATATGATCTTTGTAAATCAAACTTTTTGAATCTTGGTTTCCTAATCTTTAAAATGAGGAGATTGGACTAGATTTGCTTCTGAACCTCTGATGTTAACCATTCCACAATGGATATGGACATTATCTATTTGACACCTGTTTATTTGTCTAGATTTTATCCCAGTGTTGCAGTTTCTCACCTAATATTACGATTTCAGATATCCAGGGATAAATCTGTGAGTCTTGACCCCGATCTCCATTCCCGCAATGGATGTAGACAATATCTTCCTACCATTTGCTTTCATCTACTTATTATCACAGTGCTATAAAAACTTGCTCTTCCTGTTCT
>NW_025382240.1:0-3420 GCF_016433145.1 Gracilinanus agilis | reverse complement strand
TATTCCATCACCCGCATATACCACAGTTTGTTCAGCCATTCCCCAATCGAAGGACATACCCTCCTTTTCCAATTTGTTGCCACCACAAAAAGCGCAGCTATAAATATTTTCATACAAGTCTGTTTATCTATGATCTCTTTGGGGTACACACCCAGCAATGGTATGGCTGGATCAAAGGGCAGGCATTCTTTTATAGCCCTTTGAGCATGATTCCAAATTGCCAGCCAGAATGGCTGGATCAGTTCACAGCTCCACCAGCAATGCATTAATGTCCCAATTTTGCCACATCCCCTCCAACATTCATTGCTCTCCCCTTCTTTCATTTTAGCCAATCTGCTAGGTGTGAGGTGATACCTCAGAGTTGTTTTGATTTGCATTTCTCTAATTATTAGAGATTTGGAACACTTTCTCATTTGCTTATTGATACTTTTGATTTCTTTACCTGAAAATTGCCTATTCATGTCTCTTGCCCATTTATCAATTGGGGAATGGCTTAATTTTTTATACAATTGCTTTAACTCCTTGTATATTTGAGTAATTAGACCCCTGTCAGAGTTTTTCGTTATAAAGATTTTTTCCCAATTTGTTGTTTTCCTTCTGATTTTGACTACATTGTTTTTGTTTGTACAAAAACTTTTTAGTTTAATATAATCAAAACCATTTAATTTACATTTTGTGATTTTTCTCTAACTCTTGCTTGGTTTTAAAGTCTTTCCTTTCCCAGAGATCTGACAAGTATACTATTCTGTGTTCACTTAACTTGTTTATAGTTTCCCTCTTTATATTCAAGTCGTTCACCCATTCTGAATTTATCTTGGTGTAGGGTGTGAGATGTAGATCTAGACCTAATCTCTCCCATATTGTTTTCCATATTTCCCAGCAGTTTTTGTCAAATAGTGGATTCATGTCCCAAAAGTTGGGCTCTTTGGGTTTATCATACACTGTCTTGCTGATGTCATTTATCCCAAGTCTATTCCATTGATCCTCCTCTCTATCTCTTAGCCAGTACCATATTGTTTTGATGACTGCTGCTTTATAGTATACTTTAATATCTGGTACTGCTAGGCCCCCTTCCTTCACATTTTTTTCATTATTTCCCTTGATATTCTTGATCTTTTGTTATTCTAAATGAAATTTGTTATAGTTTTTTCTAATTCAGTAAAGAAGTTTTTTGGTAATTTGATAGGTATGGCACTAAATAGGTAAATTAATTTGGGTAGAATGTTCATTTTTACTATATTAGCTTGTCCTACCCATGAACAATTAATGGTTTTCCAGTTGTTGAGATCTAGTTTTATTTTTTTGGAAAGTGTTTTGTAGTTGTTTTCGTATAATTCCTGTGTTTGTTTTGGTAGATAGATTCCCAAGTATTTATATTGTCTAGGGTGATTTTAAATGGTTGTTTCTCTTTCTACCTCTTGCTGCTCTAATGTGTTGGAAATATATAGAAATGCTGATGATTTACATGCATTTATTTTGTATCCTGCAACTTTGCTAAAGTTGTTGATTATTTCTACCAGCCTCTTAGTTGATTCTCTAGGATTTTTTAAGTAGACCATCATATCATCTGCAAAGAGTGATAGCTTAGTTTCCTCCTTGCCCACTTTGATACCTTCAATTTCTTTTTCTTCTCTAATTGCAACTGCTAGTGTTTCTAGTACAATGTTAAATAATAGAGGTGATAATGGGCATCCTTGTTTCACTCCTGATCTTATTGCGAAGGCTTCTAATTTATCCCCATTGCATATGATGTTTGTTGATGGTTTTAGGTATATACTGTTTATTATTTTTAGGAAAGGTCCTTCTATTCCTATACTTTTCAGTGTTTTCAATAGGAATGGATGCTGTATTTTGTCAAAGGCTTTTTCAGCATCTATTGAGATAATCATGTGATTTTTGTTTGTTAGACTGTTGATATGGTCAATTATGTGGATGGTTTTCCTAATGTTGAACCAACCTTGCATTCCTGGTATAAATCCCACCTGATTGTGGTGGATGATCTTCTTAATTACTTGCTGGAGTCTCTTTGCTAGTATTCTATTTAAGATTTTTGCATCTATGTTCATTAGGGAGATTGGTCTGTAGTTTTCTTTCTCTGTTTTTGATCTCCCTGGCTTTGGAATTAGTACCATATTTGTGTCATAAAAGGCATTTGGTAGGACTCCTTCTTTGCTTATCATATCAAATAATTTGTATAGTATTGGGATTAGTTGCTCTTTGAATGTCTGATAGAATTCACTTGTGAATCCATCAGGTCCTGGTGATTTTTTCTTAGGGAGTTCTTTGATGGCTTGTTCAATTTCTATTTCTGATATGGGATTATTTAAGTATTCTATTTCTTCTGCTGTTAATCTAGGCAGTTTATATTTTTGTAAATATTCATCCATATCTCCTAAATTGTTATATTTATTGCCATATAATTGGGCAAAATAGTTTTTAATGATTGCCTTAATTTCCCCTTCATTAGAGGTGAGGTCTCCCTTTTCATCTTTGATACTATCAATTTGGTTTTCTTCTTTCCTTTTTTTATTAGATTGACCAGTACTTTGTCTATTTTATCTGTTTTTTCAAAGTACCAGCTTCTAGTCTTATTTATTAATTCAATAGTTCTTTTACTTTCAATTTTATTAATTTCTCCCTTGGTTTTTAGTATTTCTAATTTAGTTTTCATCTGGGGATTTTTAATTTGCTCACTTTCTAATTTTTTGAGTTGCATGCCCAATTCATTGATCTCTGCCCTCCTTAATTTGTTAATATATGCACTCAAGGATATAAATTTCCCCCTGAGTACTGCCTTGGCCGCATCCCACATAGCTTGGTAGGATGTCTCATCATTGTCATTTTCTTCAATGAAATTGTTGATTGTTTCTATGATTCCTTTTTTGACAAATTGGTTTTGAAGAATCATATTATTTAATTTCCAATTAGTTTTTGATTTTCCTGTCCAAGTGCCCTTACTAATTATTATTTTTATTGCATTATGATCTGAGAAGGTTACATTTATTATTTCTGCTCTTTTGCATTTGTTTGCGAAGATTCTATGCCCTATAACATGGTCAATCTTTGTGAATGTGCCATGTGCAGCTGAGAAGAAGGTGTATTCCTTTTTGTCCCTATTTATTTTTCTCCACATATCAATTAGATCTAATTTTTCTAGGACTTCATTCACCTCTCTTACCTCTTTCTTATTTATTTTTCGGTTTGATTTATCTAGATCTGACAGAGGAATATTTAGATCTCCCACTAGTATGATTTTACTATCTATTTCCTTCTTGAGCTCTGCCAGTTTCTCCTTTATGAATTTGGGTGCTATGCCACTTGGTGCATACATATTGAGCAGTGTTATTTCCTCATTGTTTATACTGCCTTTAATCAGGATGTAATGACCTTCCCTGTCTTTTTAAATCATATCTATTTTTA
>NW_025382239.1:0-4901 GCF_016433145.1 Gracilinanus agilis | reverse complement strand
TTTTATGTCCCCTTGAGGAGTTTTGTGTGTTTCGGTCAGGAGAGGTTTAGAGCTGCTTCTTACTCTGCCGCCATCTTAACCCGGAAACCTCTAGCTCATTTTATAGATGAGAAAACTGGGACAAATGAGGTTAAGTGACTTTCCCAGGGTCACACAACTAGGAAATATCTGAGATTACATTTGAATCCAGGTCCTCCCAACTCCAGACCTGGCACTCTATCTACTAAGACATTTAACTATCCTAAAGTAGCTTTCGATTTTCATGGGAAAGAATAGCCTCAAGGAAAAAGCACCCAGAAGATGTGGCTGGGTTTGGGATTAAGGAATAGAGGATTTCTTCTTGATCTTCACATTGCTTAATATCTTTAAGTTTTTAGACCATGTTGGAAATGTTCCGTATGCCATATCTGGCTCAGAACTATGGTATTCTGAATCAAATAAAATTAGACTTGGCTAGACATTTGAAAGGCATCTATTTAGTTAGTATATGTAAAAATATACATGACATATTTGCATACACTTATATGTATATGTTTGTTTATATGTATGAAAATATAGATATAGAAATAGATGATTCCTATGGGAATCAAAAGCAGTAGATGGATGAATAGACAGATGGCTGGATGGAGAGATAGTAAGGAAAGAAGGATGGAAGGGAGGCAAGGAGGGAGGAAGACAATGAAGAAGGGAAGGAAGGAAGGAAAGAAGGAAGGATCCTTTCAATGACATCACAGGTCCACTCCCTATTTCAGAACTAATATGATGCCTGAATAATCAATGTTGGCTGCCATCTTGAAATTAACTCATGGTCAAAATCTATTGAGGAAAATAAGAGCCCAAGAGATTGACTTGGCCAAGCTCATACTAATGAACCAGTACTAGAACTCTAGTCCAAAATCCCAGCTCAACGTTCTTTTCCCAACTGCATTCCTCACTGTCTTCTTTAAGAACACTTTGCTCTCCATCAGGAGTGGTCCAAAATACCATTTTTTTAATGTTTTCTAAAAGTGTAGATTTTTTATTTGCTTTATTTTGAACCTAACATTGTTTACACAATGTAAACTTATACTCTACACTTACATTGTATCCCCATCATGCAATATTTACCTACACTCTAATTCATTCAACAATTGAATTTAATGTCTGCTATGTATCAGACAGAAGGCAGGTGGTGTAGTGGAGAGAGTCCAGGTACTGGAGTCAGGAAGACTCGTCTTTCTGAGTTCAAATCCATCCTCAGGCACTTCCGTAGTGGTGTGACCATGAAGAAATCATTGAACTCTGTTTGCCTCAGTTTCCAAAATCTATAAAAGAGCAGATGAAGGAAAAGGCAAACTACTCCAGTATTTTTGCCAAGAAAAGCCCAAATGGAGGTCAACCAAGAATTGGAGGCGACTAAACAAGAATGTACTAGATCCTAAGAGAAAAACTTATCCCTGCAAAATAAGTTGTAACCCTGAAGGAAATCTAAAGTTTAAATTTTGTGAATGTACATCAAACAAGCAGAAACTGCAAAACCCATCCACCTGCATTTCAAGAGCTGGTGAGTGCCCTTACCACCAGAAATAACCACTTGGCTTGACCAGATGTGTCTGAGGGCTTTCAGAATTACCAAGAACTTGTACTCGATTCAGCTGTTGATTTTTCCCCCCTCTCCAACTAAGGCAAGTCTCATCGGGAGGATGAAAACCTCATCTTCTTAGATTGGAGAAGTACTTTGAGGACTCCAGCCAAAAAATAAAAAATAAAAAGCCAGCATACCGATAAAGAGAAAATTGACTTGTCCATCACCATGATGAAATGGGGAAAATTTAAAATCATATCTAATAGTAGCTGTCTAATGACACCCAACAGGAAACACTTCGGATTCTCTTAAATTGAGTTTGGACGTGATATCAATAGCTCTGTCAGAAGGAGCTAGAGAGAGAGAGATGCTGCCTCATAAATACTGGAGAAGAAGAGTTCCTGAAGTCTCTCCCTGCTTTAAAACATATGCTTTCCTTAAATCACACTTTAGGGATCCACGATCTCATTGGCTCAGGTCCACTCTCAAACAATGTCCTTCCCAGCCCCTCCAGAGCCTTCTAACCCAAAGAAAGCAAGACTGTGCATTACCATAAATCTCCTAAAAGCCATCTTCCTCTGGGAGCTTCCTCTTTAACCCTGAAGTAGTAGTAGTAGTAGTAGTAGTAGTAGTAGTAGTAGTAGTAGTAGNGTAGTAGTAGTAGTAGTAGTAGTAGTAGTAGTAGTAGTAGTAGTAGTAGTAGTAGTAATGGCAGTAGTAGTAGTGAGTTGTGTATCAGAGGCAATAGTTGGGCTTTTGGAGGCATGGCTCTAATACTAGCCGTTCTTAGCTCAGATTACTTTTTGAGGCTCAAGGAGGCACCCGCAAGTCAGTGAACACTGATTTAGCAGAAGGCGCTGAAAAAAAACGCAATAAGCAGACAGTAGGGCTGAGTTTGTCTGGCCACAGCCCTTTCTCTCTCCTCCATCTGGAAGCTGCAATCAGAGGGTGAGGACTCCAGTGATCTCAGGCACCCACCAGGTCAGAGAGGCTCAGACGACAAACACCTGGGACATTTTAGGCACCCAGGGACAGGGAGTTGCATCAAGGAAACCCAGACCAATTGGGTGGCAGGGGGAGGGGGGAAGCCACCCAGGGGAAAGTAGAACCATCAAGAAAACACTGGTCTCCACTAAAAGCCTTGAAAGGCAGTCGGGGCGGGGGGACAGTGGTTTGGTCCAGATCCAGGCAGGACATGGATTCAAGTTCTGCCTTTTATATGTACTTAGTGTGTATGATTTTGGGCAATATTTATGTCTCAGTGCCCCAATGCAACTCTCTAATACCATAAATTGAAGAGAAAATACAGACATGTATCAGAGGGATTTTTTTTTTTTTAATTCTTACCTTCCATCTTGGAGTCAATACTGTGTATTGGCTCCAAGGCAGAAGAGCAGTAAGGGCTAGGCAATGGGGGTTAAGTGACTTGCCCAGGGTCACACAGCTGGGAAGTGTCTGAGCCCAGGATCTATCCACTGAGCCACCTAGCTGCCTCCCCAAGGGAGTTTCTACTTGGGGAAGTTCTCAGTAACAGTAGGAGTTAGGTTGCGCAGAGGTTAGCAATCTGAACCTGGAGTCAAGAATACCTGAATTCAGATTCAACCTCAGGCAACTTACTAGTTCTGTGTCCCTGGACAAGTCATTTAACTTCTATTTATTTGCCTCAGTTTCTTTACCCTGAAAATGGAGATAATAGCAGTACTTTCCTCATAGGATGGTTGTGTGAACCAAATGAGATAATAACTGTAAAGTGTCTGGCATATTGTAAATGCTCTATAAATATTAGTTATTATTATAACAATTGAAACATTTATATATTATAATATGATAATAACATGATATTAATATATTATATAATGTATAACATATATGAATACTATAATAATATATAATATAAACATAACAATATAGTATATAATATCATATACAAAATAATAGTATGATGATAAATAGTTATTATGTTAATAACATATATTATAACTATTATGACTAATATATTATTATCATATTATATATATATATATTTAATTAAGGACTGGAATTCAAAACCTAGAGGGCTGCAGGAGTTCTGGGAAGTCAAGTGTGAAGGGATTGCAGGCAGCTCTCTCAGTTGCAGGGATAACAATGGGCTCTCTGGGAAATCCTTTTAGTGAAGAGGGTCCACTCACAAGAGTCCAGATGACAAAAAAAATAGAGACTGCCCTGGGGTGCTCTCTTGGATAGAGGGAGGAACATGATCTCAGACTTTCAATTTCAGTATCATAAGAGACTTGAGGTGTGGAAGCTCCCTAAGCCATTACAGATGGGTAATTATAATTATAAAATGAGTATATGAACTTACCCATTCCAAGAGAGTAGCCTGAAGGCACTGCAAGGTTGCCTGACTTGCCCAGGGTGCTAGAACTAGACTGAGGTAGGACTTGAACTCAGGTCTTTCTGATTCTGACAGCCCTTTAGTTCCTATGCTTTTGCTGAACCTTTTTTTTTTTTAAACCTTTCCTTTCTGTATTAGACTCTAGTATCAATTTCAAGGGAGAAGAACAATAAGGGCTAGGCAAATGGGGTTAAGTGACTTGTCCAGGGTCATATAGCTAAGACGTATCTGAGGCCAGATTTGAAACCAAGACCTCATGTTTCCAGGACTGGCACTCTATCTACTGAGCCACCTAGTTGACCCTTTCCATGTAAGGAGCTTGTCTGCTCTTTCCCCGCCTGATATTGGTGTTCCTCTTAGTCCCCTGGGCTGGGTCTTTCCTCCTGCCTTAACCAGCCCCACCAAGCCATGAGTCTGTATACAAAGAGACTTTTATGTCCAGTTCAAAGCAGCTATCCCAGAGGACTCTTGTGTTTCCTCCCTTTCTCTGCTCACTGCCTATCTTGGACCCCCGAGAAAATCTGCTTCTCCCATTCTCTGGGCTCTCAGTTAGCCCTTCATCCCTTAATTCCTCCAAGATGTGATCCAAGTTTAAAAAATATATATTTTGTTATAGAATTAAGAATTAGGGGAAGAGGCAGCGAGGTGGCTCAGTGGATAGACAGCCGAGCTTAGAGATCCTGGGTTCAAATCTAGCCTCAGACACTTCCTAACCATGTGATCCTGGGCAAGTCACCTAACCTCCAGTGCCTTGCCTTGGGATTAGAACACAGTACTGATTCGAGGGAGGGAAGTGGGATAAATCTGAGCTTAAAAGTCACCAGGCAGCTTTGGCTTTCTACTTGCCCCTGCTTCCTCTCCTTATCTCTGTGTCTAAGGCAGCCTTGAACATGTTCTGGTCTAGACAAGGAAGCCCTAAACGAGAGAGAGAGAGAGAGAGAGAGAGAGAGAGAGAGAGAGAGA
>NW_025382238.1:0-5556 GCF_016433145.1 Gracilinanus agilis | reverse complement strand
ACACACACACATATATATGTATATGTACAAATCTATATATAGATTTAGGTATACATGTATATCATGTAGTTATTTGCATGTTATTTCTCCCAGTAGACTATGAATTTCTTGAGGGCAGGGAAAGTTTTTTTTTTTTCACCCATCTTTCTATTCCTAGTACTTATCACAGCTCAAGGCTTACAGTAGGAGCTTAATAAATTAGACTGTAAGAGCCTTTGGGTCATGGACTGTCTTTTGCCTTATTTCTGGCACTTAATAGGCAATTAATAAATACTGATTAATTTGAGAGATTGACTTGATTTTTAATGTGTATTAAATTTAAGATAGACAGGAACAAAACTGATCTGTTCAATTCTGCAACCTTTTCCCCCCCTTTCTTTATGCCCTTCCCCAGAAACCCCCAAAGGCAGTACTATGAAACAAATAAACTGCTGAGTTTAGAATAAGGCAAGAGATATTCAAACTCCACCTCTTATTCTTACTAGCTGTGTGACCTTGGACAAGTGAAAACTTCAGTGTGCCTCAGGCATCTCCCTAGGACTAAATCAAAGTTAATCTTTTTTGACAGAGAAAGTTTTCTATCCTTTTAAAATCATAATCCTTCCAGTAGTTTCCCACATTTTGATGCTATTATCATTATAACTATTATTTACATAGTTGTAGCCATGTATACATTTTTATTTTGATTCTACATTCTTTACTTAGTTGCTATACTTGTCTTTCCATATTTCTTTGTCTTCTTCATATCTGTTATTTCTTATGAAGCAATAATTCTTCATTATGTTCTTACATTCAATTCAATTGAATTAAATACACATGTATGGTGTACCTTCTAGATTCAAAGTGAAAGGATGTTATGGAGCAGGTTTGGCTTTGGAGTCAGGGAACACATACATTCAAACCCTGCCTCTAACACATAATAGCTCTATGACAATGAATATCAAATACTTCAGGTTCCAAGGCAATAAGTCTAAATTACGAACAACTATTGTTGAGTCTTTTAAATCTAGAATTGTCCACACTAATAAAATTACATGGTCTAATTGAAAGTGGGTAAGTCACTGGGCTAAGTGGTAAGAAGCAAAGAAGGAAATGAAAAAAAAAGGAAAGAAAGAAATAAAAAGAATGAGAGAGAGAGAGAGAGAGGAAGAAAAGAAGAGGGAGAAAAAAGAAAAAAGGAACAAGTTGTGGCATATGATCGTTGTCGAATATTACTTCATTGTAAGAAATGACGAATACATTAATTAAAAAAAACATGGAAAACCCTGCATGAAATAATGAAATGAACTGAGTAGAACCAAGAGAGCATTATATACAGCAACAGAAATATTGTTGGAAGAATGACTTATGTATATCCATCTCCAGAGAAAGAACTGATAAAGTGAAATAAGCAAGACGTAGTTTTATATATTCATGAATCTTTTTGTCAAAAGATACCTTCAAATGGGGAGAGAGGAGGGAGGGATGAAGGGAGTTACTTGAGTATTTCAATGTAACAAATAAATAAATTTAGATTAAAAACAAAGAAGGGAACAGGAGGAAAAGGAAGGAAGGAAGAAAGGAAGGAAGGAAGGAAGGAAGGAAGGAAGGAAGGAAGGNAAGGAAGGAAGAAAGGAAGGAAGGAAGGAAGGAAGGAAGGAAGGAAGGGAGGAAGGCAAAAGAGAAAGAAAGAACATCAATGAAACTGCAGCCAAGTAATTAAAAACCAGGATAATTTGAAACAATGATCACTCACACCTAAATAGATCAGGGAAGTCTTCAGTCAAGAACTGATCCATTGAAACAATTGCACCATGATTTTTTAAGCATTTCCCAATACTTGGAAATATACAATTCCTCTCATTTTGTAGATGAAGAAATTAAGATCGGTGAAAGAAATGGGACTGCTATAAGGTTTCATGTTGGCTTCTAAAATCTTACTTCAACAAAATGTTTTTGGGAAGGCAGGACAGGGCATGGCTGTGGCATCAAAGCTTTATAACTGGAAGGGAGTTATAAGTCCTGGCTTCCAACCCTCTTGTTTTACAGATAAGAACATTTTAACTCAGAGAAATTAAACAATGAATTGGGGACCAAGTGAGTTTTTTCCTTTACTCACTTGTTCTGCATCTCATTCACAAAACATCAACTGAAACCCAGTAATCACCCAAAATCACAGAATAGCAGAACTCGAAGAAATGTTAGAACTCATCTTTTTTCAGCATCTCATTTTCGAAAGGAGAAAACTGACGCTCTAAGAGGGGAAATGACTTGTTGGAAATCATACACCTGAAAAACAACAGTAACATCATCACTGCCATCACCACCACTTGCATTTAGAGTGTTCCAAAAGTCTTAGAATAATTTTAAGCTACTAAAACTTAAAGTTAATATTTTATTTTGTCATTATATTATATATTATATATGTAGTTAATATTATATATGTAGTTATCTATTATTTAAGCTATTAAAGCTTTAAACTTCTCTATGACTTTTGTGACACTTTGTATAGAGCTTTAAGGTTTACAAGTGGCTCATTTCATTTGCTCCATAGAACAACCTTGTGAGGTAGGTATCACATGAATTATTGTGCCCATTTTATAGATAAGGAAACTGAAATATAGAGAGGCTAAATGATTATCCTTGGTTCCACAGCTACATGTATTAGAGAAGAACCTGACCTGTCTGATTTTAGGTTCAGTCACCTATCTAGAACATCCTGCTGTCTCTCAGTTAGAGTGTGACAGGACTAGAATTAGGATTTCTCCTCCTCGCTGCCAACTTTCTCTAATAAGAAATCACAGCTCCCTCCCTGGTGCTTCTGCCATGTACAAAGGCAATCTAGGATCTAAATCTGGTGTTAGACAACATAAAAATTGGGGCCCGATACTACCTCTCTGATAAAGCTGAATATTTGAGCCCATCTGCGTCCAGAGAAATATTGAAGCCAGCGAAGTACATATAATGAAGCTGGGAAAGAGGTCATTTTATTTGAATGCTGTTTATCTCATCTCTCCAAGCCCACTCTTTTAACGCAGAGCAAGGCTCACCTTCCTCACATTTATTATAGTATGGAAAATGATTGTTTGCATACTGACGATGCATCTCTAGGAAGGGTGCTTTCCATGCATGAACTTAAAATGAGCCTTAACAATCTACACTCTATTTATTACTTCATCTAAAAGGTCCTTGCTCCAGCTGAAGATCCTAATAAGAAATTAGCCAATTATAGCTACTCTAGTTGGAGATTCCATTTTTTAATACACAAACATGAAGTGATGGAGGTCTTTCCTCTTTGTTTCCCCCCACTTCGAACCCTGGCCAGGTCCCTGAATCACCTTTCCCTGCCATAAATGTTTGGGCAGCATGTTGCAAGAGGGTCTCCACCCTCCCTTTCAAAATTTACTTTCAATAATTACTACAGCCCAAGGATGCTGTCCAATCTCCGAAAGCTAATGAGAACCAGTCCTTCAATCTAAACTGTAATCAGCTTATAACAAGCTCCCTTTTCCTGAGCTTCATTACTGTGACACAATCTATTTTTCATACCTCCAGATGATAAGGCATAGTGGAAAAAAATCATTCTCTATCACCAGGCGTGCATGAAAGGGAGATGGGCTGAAGCATGCAGAATTGATTTATTTGCATTCTTCTATTGCTTTGGTGGCTGCAGCTTTGGAAGAAGTTAATATCATAGTTTTGATTTGGCCCCAGGAACAGCAGGGCCTGACAATCAAGCATGCTTATTACAGGAAGAAAAAAAATATCTAACCTCACCAAACCCTTGTGGGTGTTGATTTATTTGGACATGTGCAGACTCAGAGCAGAAAGTATTTTGAATTCTGTTAGAGCCCTTGGCAACAGTCTTTATCTATGCATTAGGTGCTTTTGTCCTCTTCCCCAAGTTTCTTACCTCCAGTTCCACCATCCAAATGTCTTCTGTTTTATAGTGGTCATTCTTTTAGCTCTCTAGTGTTTCATCTCTAGAGCAAACATCATCATCATCATCATCATCATCATCATCATCATCATCATTATCATTTACATTTATATGGTACTTTCTTGATATGATGAAACGTATATTCTATTTTAGTGGGAAAGGGATTGGAATTATATGGAGACAATGTGGCTTTGAATCCTAGCACTACTCTTTATAACCTCTAAGACGCACAGAATCCCACTGAACTTTATTTCTCCCATCTGGGAAATGAGAGATTTGAACTGGATAACCCAGATCCATTCCAGCTCTAAATCTATGATCCTATGTTTTATTGGTCTCTCTTTTATCTTGCAACACATTCTATTTCACTGAAAAGGAAACTGAGGCTCACAAAAGTGAAATGTCTAACCAAAGACCACATAGCTAATGAGTGAAAGAACCAAGAGACAAGGAGAAAGAATGCTGATTCTGGAATGATGAGCTGAATTCACATCTAGGCTTTGATTCAAGATGTTGCTGTTGTTCTTCATCTTCTGTACTGGAAGAGGTCTATGGCAAGACAAAAGGCAAGAAGATTGGTGATGGTCAGGGGTTCAGTGGATGATTTTGGTATGTGATTATGGGTAAGTCACTTAACTATCTGTTTCCTTATCTGTAAATTGATGATAATAATTGCTACTTCAGAGGGCTTTGGATAGACCAAATGAAATACTGATGGCTATTATGTAGACCAAATAAAATATACTTAAGGTAAAGGTTTTTCTACTCTTTGAACTTGCTACCAGATACAAACACTCTTTTCCTCCTCCTCCTCCTCATCATCATCACCATCACCATCACTGTTACATCAGTCATCTCTTCCTTTTTGATGTTGTTCAGATAGAAATGATTCAAGGACAAATCTCTGTCCTTACATTATTGATATGTATACTATTATTTAGGCCAATCAAATGATGAGCTTTATAATTGACAAAGAGTATTGGGTTATATGTTCATTTTCTTTACTAAAAATATCTTTGGGACAACTTCAATAGCAGATGAGAGGTCAGGGATGACAAGTAGCTCATACTGTTCCCACATGGTTTTAATTTCTGCCACCAATTCCCTATATTTTGAAAGTTTTACATTCCACATAGTTTAGAAAGCATGGAGATTTGGTAGGGTGATATCTATGAACAGCTTTCTTAAAATTTTTATGGATCAACAATAAATCTGGGTAGTTGTGGGAAACAATTCTGTCTGCTATGGCAGAAATATATCAGTATAGTTTATATAGATGTACACACCCATCCCATCCCATAATCATCCTTTTACTACTCATCTGGACGTTGATGGTCCTTCAAACCAAAGTCTCCCTCTATCCCCTTCCAACTGCCAAGAAAAAAAAATTCTTTTCTGGTCACTACTTCCCTAAATGTTTTGTCTTCCCCTATTAGGAAGGAACTTGTCTTTAAAAAAAAAAATGCATCCCCATATCTCAGTACAGTTCCCGAAATGTAGTAAGAAAATATTAAATGTTTTCTTCCCCTCTCTTTTATCTTCCTTCCTCCCCTCATGCTCTCCTCCCCTCTTCCCTTTCCTCCCTTTTTCTCTCTCATTCTCTTCCTTCCTTCCTTCCTTCCTTCCTTCCTTCCTTC
>NW_025382237.1:0-6733 GCF_016433145.1 Gracilinanus agilis | reverse complement strand
GAGAGAGAGAGAGAGAGAGAGAGAGAATGTGAATGTGTTGAGGGGCCCAATGACAAGAGGAAGGGAGGCTCCCTTCTCCACCCTGTATCCACACCCCCATCCCTACTCCCACTACCCCCCTGAGCACATACCACTCATCTTGGGGGAGGGGGGGCTGGGAATAGAGGGAAAGGAGCCTTGGGGCCATGGAGACAGACTAAGGGAGAGAAGGAAAATGTTGCTGATGGATCACAGCCACCCCACGTGCAGGCATGTGGACACACAGATACACACCAATCTAGCTTCCTCTGCAGCAATTCAATTAAAAGTCAACGGAATAAATTAGCCCCGTTTAGCATAATGAGTGGCTGGAGTTCAAGAGGCCAGCCTCATACATCTCAATGCCGTCTGTGCCCGTGGCAGCAGTGGTGGTGAGGGGTTTAGAGTGGAGGGGGGAGGGGGAGGAGATAGCTTGGCCATCCCGTGTGGCCCTTCCCCCAAAGCATCCCCAACATGGTGCCCAGAAACAAGCCACCCACACAGCCATGTCCAACTTCATTCCCTTAATGGTTTCTCAGCTTGGCAGCTTCCCTCCTCCCTGCTCCATTCCCCACCCTCGCCCCCAGCACACCCTGCCCTGGCCCTGCCAACTTCAAAGAATATGACAGGCTTAGGGAGCAGCTTTAAGAAACATGAAATGTGGGGGCAAGCTATGACGTCTTAGCCTAGAGAGTTAGGGTGTCTGCCTTCCCCTAGGGTTCAGAAAAAGCTGAGAGGGAGGAGCGAGGGTCCCAAGAGGCAAATAAGAATCTATGGCTCCCCAGTGAGACCAAGACAGGAGAAGCCCTGGGCAGGAGGGCACAAAGTGCACCCCACTGCCACAAAGCTCTGTGGAAACGAGGCGGTCACATCCTGTGCCTCGTTTTTCCTTTCAGCTCTAAGGCACTCCGAGCCTCTGAAGGAAGGAAGATGGGACACATTGCGAGAGATACTCCAAGGCTGGTGGGGGCTGAGGTGGCAGGGAAAACCCCACAAGGGAATATTCAGATTGCAGATTCACCCCTGGGGTTGGAACCAGGGAAGATGACCAATGACATAGCCCTCTTTTCCAGGGGAGAAAGCCAGAGGGGTGAGGAGGAAGTGTCATCAGCAAGCGGCTCTCTCTAATGATCCGGGACAGTTCTGAGGGACTTAGGACCAAGAATGCTCTCTCCACTTCCAAAAGAAGAACTGTCGGAAGAGTGGAAATGGAGATGAAAGCACACGATTTTCAATTGATTGTTTGGGTTTATGTTTTGGGGTTTTGGTTCTATAAGACTAACTTACAAAAATGAACAATATGAAAACAATAAATAAATGAAATATTCAAAGAAGAGGCTGCCTCTAGTCCTTCCCACCCTGCAGGCTCCAGATCTGACCCCTTCATTTGGATCCAGAAGGGAGTTCAGTGCCATTCAGTTATCAGCAGAAATCTATGAATGAATTCAAAGAATGATCGCAGGAAATCAGTGTGACAGGCTAAGATGTGGCCTCCTATGTTCTAACCCTTTCCTTGGGGGCCCCTAGAGATGCAAGGTATTGACCCTCTTCCCCATCTCAGCTTCCTTCTCTGGAAGATGAAGAGGGAGAGGCCATTAACCCAGCTCCTCTCTCTCTCTCTCTCTCTCTCTCTCTCTCTCTCTCTCTCTCTCTCNTCTCTCTCTCTCTCTCTCTCTCTCTCTCTCTCTCTCTCTCTCTCTCTCTCTCTCTCTTTCTCGGCACTGAGGTATTGGGGAATGCCAAGGTCAGAGAAGCTGCCTGGCATTACGGGAAAAGTATTGGATTTGGAATCAGAGGAGCTGGATTCAAATCCCAACTAGGCTGCTTACTAGCTGTGTGATCATAGGCAAGTCTCTTGGCATCTCTGAGTCTTAGCTGGTCATCCATAAAATGAGAGTATTTGATCATTTCTAGGTTCCCTTCCAGCTCTAAATCTGTGATCTTATGAAGTAAAGATCCATATAGAAATAAGGGAGAAGGATAAACAAAGATGGAAGGGGGGAATGGGCAGAGAGAAGGCAGGTTGAAAAAGACAGATTAAAATAATAATACTAATAAAATTTTAAGAGGTGGGAGCATCTAGGTAGCACAATGGATAGAGCACCAGGTCTGGACTCAGGAAGACCTGGTTCAAATTTGGCCTCAAAGGCTTCCAAGCTATGTCACTCTGAGCAAGTCATTTAACCCCGATTGCCTACCTCTTACTACCTATTCTAAAACAGAAGGCAAGGTTTTTTTTAAAACCTTTATCCTCTTTCTTAGAATCAATACTAAGTATTGGTTCCTAGGCAGAAGAGCAATAAGGATTAGGCAATGGGGGTTAAGTGACTGGCCCAGGATCACACAGCTAGGAATTGTCAGAGACCAATTTGAACCCAACAACTCCTATCTCCAGACCTGGCTCTCAATACACTGAGCCACCTAACTGCCCTTAGAAGACATGGCCACATTTTATAGATTAATTTTGTTTGGTTATGCTTATGTGTTCCAAAGTTTCTTTTTTCCTTTAAAAAAGAAAAAAAGGGAAGAATGCCAACCTTGTTCCTGGCCTGGGTAGGTTGGGATTAGCAGACCAAGGAAACTAGGTGATGAATAAAAAATAAGCCTTTATAGCCTTTTCTGCCTCTCCTCCCCCCCCCCCTTATCTCCCTCTCTCTCTTTTTCTCTCTCTCCCCCTCTCTTTTTTTTCTGTCTCTCTCTGTATCCATTTCTCTCTTTGTCTCTGTCTCTACTTCTCTGTCACTGTCTATCTCTGTCTCTGTCTATCTCTCTTTCTCTCCCTTTTTCTCTAAATATCTCTCTTTTTCTCTGATTCTGTTTCTCTGTCACTGTCTGTCTCTGTGTGTGTCTCTCCCTCTCTCTCTCTTTTTTCTCTGTATCTCTTTTTGTCTCTGCCTGTTTCTCTGTCTCTGTCTCTGTCTCTGTCTCTCTCACATATACACACACTCCCTCCCTCTCTTTTTCCCTCTCTCTCCCTCCCTCTCTCTCTCTTTATCTCTCTTTGTCTGTATCTCTCTCTGTCTCTGTCTCTCTGTCTCTCTGCCTCTCACACACACACACTATCACACTCCCCACCCCCAGCATACTCATGGTCAGGGGCATGTGACGGGTGTGTATTGGGGGAGCTAAGCCAAAAACAACACCTCCCTAAGTTCTAAGTTAACCTTTCACTCTGCTGCACAGCTCTGGGCTCTGGGATCTCCAGCCACACGCAGGACAAACTTGTTACCCTTCTCCAGGCTCATCAACCCCTAGGGAGAGCAAAGATTTTTCCAGGCAGAAACCCCCAAACCCCCATCGACTGTCCTAAAAGCCACACAAGCCACTGGCTTGTCCTCCCATTCTGGCCCACCCGCCCCCAGCCCCCACCGTCTAGCCCATCCGGCTCTGAGTGGGTTACACCTGGGGCTGGGGAAGGGCTCCTCTGAGTGCCAGTGGAGCAGAAAGGACATGGCAGGGGGCCAGCCCGTTGCTCCACTGGGTTTTTGGCTTAACTCCTTTCCTGCCAACCAAGAGTTCCACACCAGTAGCTGGAGACTGGGAGGAAGGAGAGAGGAATTTCCCTGAGAGAGCAGACTTGAGTGAAGAAGGAGCTCCGAGGTCAGAGTCAGGGCCTAACCTCCTACTTCCAGCATCCTCCAGGCTAACTAACTTGGCCTTGTTATCCCTGTGGGCTAGGGAAGGTCAGATGGGCTCCTCTTACATGTACAGCTTCCACCCTCAGCGTACAGACCCCGAGAACCAGGCTATTTACTGGAGAAGCAATGGAAGCCTCCACCAACAGACCCTGGAAGGACGAACCCAGGTTCAACAGTGCCACCCTTTCAGGGTGACTCTGACTCTACTGCGGTCTTTGTGGGCTGCAGGTGGCTTACAGGAAAAGAAAATGAGGCGGAATGGGAAAGGGAGGACATGATTGCTTCCTTGCTTTTCCTCCAGGTTGGAAAGGAAGGGTTTGGAGGGCAGATGGAGGAAGGTATAATCAGAACATGGTAAGGAACTGGGCTGGGACAAGAGGAACTCTCTTGCCCTCCTGTACCAAACTCATGCTTGCTGCCCCAGCTCATATTATTATTATTGGACCCATTCTAGTGTCCGCCATTGTTACTCTTCTTCTCTGGGCAACACGTAGGGAGAGCAAAGCTCTCCCAACCACTCAAGGACTTCCTGCCATCTTCCCTGTTTATCACCTGCTGAAATTTTAGCCCAGCCTTTACCATCAGACTGGCTATGCCTGACACAAGTGAACCACCCACTTCTTTTTACCTCAAGCCTGCTTCCTTAGCCCCATCCCACACGCCCTCCTGCCCAGGATCAGAGAAAACGGCATTAACCTGCCCAGAGTGCTGGGGGAGAAAATAGAGAGGACGTGGAAAAAAAGACTCTGCGAACCTCAATCAAGCGAATTCTCCCCACACACCCCCTTGTCTCTGGGCAGTCTTTCTCTGTTTCTCTTCCCTGTCCCCCTCTCTTCTCAGTCTCTATAGATACCCCAGAAACCCTCCTATCTCCTACTTCCTGAAAGAGACAAGACCCTAACTCCAAGCAGCATCCTTTGCCTCCTGTTTCTAGATGTTCTATAATGTACAGAACAGAAACTCAGGCTGGAATTAGAGGGAGGTGGCCCGCCTGGGGTCTGCTCCTTCTCTGACTCTACTGCATGCAGTCTTTGTGGGCAGAGTCTCTTGGATGACTAAATCCTCAGTTTAGGAAAACTGGACTCCATCTTCATCTTCCTCCACTCTGAGTTAAGGGTTAGGGCAACCAGGAAAATAAATCATCAGCTCTCCAGGGCATAAAATTATGGGATGACAGATTTAGAGCTGGAAGGGACTTCAGAAGCTGTTGATTCTGACTCTCATTTTACAGAAAAAGAAATGGGCTTAGAGAGGTTAAATAACTTAGTCAGGGCCATCCATTCTTCCACACTCTCTGCTCTCCACTCTAGGCTCTCATCAGTCTTTAGACCCTGTCTCCTAATTCTTCAGCAACCGACCTTTCAAGACCGGGTTCCTAATGGGAGTCTATAAACCATAAAAAAGCTTATTTGTATGATATTTTCATAACTATTCAAATATAATTGGTTTCCTTTGTCATCCTATGTATTTTATTTTCTGCATTTAAAAACATCATTCTGCGGGGCAGCTAGGTTGCTCAATGGACTGAGAGCCAGGCCTAGAGACAGGAGATCATGAGTTCAAATTTGACCTCAGACAATTCCTAGATGTGTGACCCTGGGCAAGTCACTTAACCCCCATTGCCTACCCTTACCGCTCTTCTGCCTTAGAACCAATACACAGTATTGATTCTAAGATGGAAGGGAATGGTTTAAAATAAAATAAAAATAAATAAAAATCATCATTCTGGGGCAGCTAGAGAGCACAGTAGATAAAATACCAGTTCTGGAGTAGGTTAAGGGTCAAAGAATATCATGAACTCTTATTCCAGACCCCAAAATTCCCAGCATGGGGAATCTCTGACCTTCAAACATGTACAGGAAAAAGGACAGCTAGATAGCACAGTAGATAAACAACCAGGCCTGGAGTAAGGAAGACATGAGTTCAAATCTGGCCTCAGATACTACCTAGCTGTGTGACACTGGGCAAGTCATGTAACTCCCACTGCCTAACCCTTGTGGCTCTTCTGTCTTGGAATTGATACTAAAACAGAAAGTAAGGGTTTTTTAATAAAAAAGATAAACATAATTCTGAGAAGAGAATCCCTAAGGCTTCACCAGACTGCCCAAAAGGGATCCATGACACAAAGAGAGGCTATCTACCCAATCTACAGGATGACTAAGCTTGTCTGCCCCTACCAGGGGGGTCTCTGTCCCCAGTGGCAAGAGTTTTTAGCACCAACCCAAATCAGAAGGCAACAGGACTGCTTTGTCTCCTTTTTATTCAAAAGAAGGGTAAGGAAAGAATGGATGCATTAATCCATTAACAAGTATTTATCAGGCACCTCCTTTGTGTGGGCACTACAGATACAAAGAGAAAAATGAAAAAATCCCTGCCCTCAAGCAGCATAAATTCTATCAAGAATGACATAGTATGTGTGTGAGAGAGAGAGACAGAGAGACAAAGAGACAGAGAGACAGACAGAGACAGAGAAAGAGAAACAGACAGAGACAAAGAGAGACAGAGAAAAAGAGAGAGACAGAGACAGAGAGAGACAGAGATACAGAGAGAAGGAGAGAGGAAGAGAAAGAGAGAGAGAGAGGAAGAGGAGAGGGAGGGGGGAGAAAGAGAGAGGGAGAGACACATACAGAGAGAAGGAGAGGAGGGAGAGAGAGACAGAAAGAGACAGAGAAAGAGAAAGACAGAGACAGAGAAAAAGAAAGAGAGATATACAGAGAGAAGGAGAGACAGAGAGACAGAGAAGAAGAGAGGGAGAGAGGGAGAGATACAGAGAGAAGGAGAGAGAGAGACAGAAAGGAAGAGGAGAGGGAGAGACACATACAGAGGGAAGGAGAGAGAGGGGGGAGGGAGAGAGAGACAGAGAAACAGAGAGAGACATAGAAAGAGAAACAGAGAAACAGACAGAGACAAAAAGAGACAGAGAAAAAGAGAGAGAGATACAGAGAGAAGAAGAGAGAGAGGGAGGGAGACAGACAGAGAGTCAGAGAGACAGAGGCAGAGAAAGAGAGAGACACACATACGGAAAGGAGAGAGAGAGAGAGAGAGAGAGAGAGAGAGAGAGAGAGAGAGAGCAGCAA
>NW_025382236.1:0-1537 GCF_016433145.1 Gracilinanus agilis | reverse complement strand
GCAAATAGAGTTAATGACTGGCTCAGGGTCAGACAGCCAAGCCAGAACATGAAAACAGCTTTGAATGAATATCTTTTTGCTTCTGGCTCAGCACTCTATTTGCTATACAACTACAAAGTAAAATGTTCACTGAATGCCTACTATGTGTGAATAGACTCTGAATCATTATCTTTGGGCTCTTTCCAACACTTTATTCTTGTTTATTCCATTATGGCTGATCGCTTATATTTTCCTTTTTCTGTTTCTTTTGACTCCTGTGTTTATATGTACAAGTGTGTATTCAGCTCTATTCTTTCCATCAGGAATGCTTGGAAATCTTTTCTTTAATTAATGATCTATGTTCCCCACACCTCCCCTGAGTAGGATTATTAGCTTTGTTGAAAACATTATTCTTGTTTTCTAACCATTAAATTTTATTGGTAGTTTTGGTTTTGATGTATAAATTTATCCCTGTGTTACATTTCCTTCCCCCTTACTGGGATTCATCCCACATAACAAAGAATTATTTAAATAAAATGAGAAGAGAAAAATCAGCAAAACAATCAATATATTGGGAAAAGTCTGAAAAGATATGCAATGTTACATACACATGGATCATTCATCTATTTATAAGAATGTGAATTGAGATCTTATATCTTTTCTTTGAGACCATGCTTTTTCTTTGAAATTCTGAAACATTCATTATTCATTTGTTACATGATTGTTTCTTTTTAAATCTAAATTATTTGAGACCTTGCATATGACATTGTTTTCTTGAATCAGTTTATTTCATTGGGTTGATGTAAGTCTTTCCCTGATTTTCTGTGTTCATAATAGCCAACATGTTTACAGTACAATAATATTCTACTCTATTCAGATTCCACAGTTTTTTAAATCATTGTACAATTGATGGGTACTTTCTATGTTTTTAGTTCTTTACTACCACACAAAGGGGCCCACTATACACATACTGGTGTTTATGGAATATTTCTTTATAGCTAGGTTTCCAAGTAATATGACTAGTAGTAAAATCTCTAGGTAAAAATAAATGAGTTTAAATCTCTTTATTCGCATGATTCTAAATTGCTCTCCAAAATGTTTCTGCTGATTCACAGCTTCTATAACAATGTACTAGTATTCATATATTCCCCAAACCCCTTCAGCATTGATTTTATATTTTTTCATCTTTTCCAACTGGCTAAGTGTGAGATAAAAACTCAAGTTCTGATTGCATTTATCTAATTATTTTTTATTTGAAAACAGCTTTCAAAAGATTGTTGGAAGTTGGCAATTCTTCCTTTGAAAAAGTGGTTCATGGGGCAGCTGGGTAGCTCAGTGGAGTGAGAGTCAGGTCTAGAGATGGGAGGTCCTAGGTTCAAACCCCGCCTCAGCCACTTCCCAGCTGTGTGACCCTGGGCAAGTCACTTGACCCCCATTGCCCACCCTTACCACTCTTCCACCTATGANATGAGACAATACACCGAAGTACAAGGGTTTAAAAAAAATTAAATAAAGTGGTTCATATCCTTTGACCATTATCAATTTTGGAATGATTTTG
>NW_025382235.1:0-6230 GCF_016433145.1 Gracilinanus agilis | reverse complement strand
TAGATAGATAGATAGATAGATAGATAGATAGATAGATAGATAGTGTTATATTCATATCCTGGGAATGATGGATGCCACTTTGAATGACAGGGAAGGCAGTTGGAAGACATGGAATGTTTCCAGGTGCTGTGAGCCAGGGGCAAGCGTCAGTTGGTCTGGCTTTATAAATAACCCTGACAGCCACTTGGAAGGGGTCTTTGGGTCTTTTGGTCTTGGGTTTTGGGGCTCTTTAGGTCTTTAGGTCTCTGGGTCTTTCTAGCTCTTTAGGTCTCTAGGTCTCTGGGTGATGAAGGGAGGCTGGAAGGTCTATGAAAAAGATGGTAGGAAGAATCTGAATATTTCCTGAAGACTGTGAGAGCTAGTGCATCACCAAACACTGGCAGTGAGAAAGCAGAAAGAATAAAATCACCAATACAGCTGCATCAATAGCAGTCCCTATTCTCTGGCTTGGCTGTGGCCAGGCTAGGCCAGAGGTGTAGTGGAGAATAAAGCTCCAGCTTCTACTAGATCAATAGCTTCCAGTCCTGATTGTCAAATAGTTATAGATATTAGATTGATAGGGTCTCCAATCCCCATTCCTTGTCCTGTTTATCTTTTCCCTGATTATAGATAGAGTTTAACAAGTACCTTCCTGAGTGGTCTTTATATCATGACCCTTGGGGAGGGAGTCAACACAGTCAGATATCAAATGTGATCCAAAGCAAATCAAAAGCCCTGTAATAATTTATCCAACCCCAGGTTGGACCTGAAAGGGTTACTCATCCACCTAACCTTTTGGGGTCCTCCCTGAGCAACTGTTAAAGAAAAGGGGAAATTATAACAACCATCAAGGGTGATCAGGTTGGTGTTCCTCCATCATCTGCAGATAGGGAGAATACAGATAGATACACTCACATCACTGTATATCTCCCTAGGCCCTTTTTTGTTTATAACAATAGATAGATAGATAGATAGATAGATAGATAGATAGATAGATAGATANCAATAGATAGATAGATAGATAGATAGATAGATAGATAGATAGATAGATAGATAGATAGATAGATAGATAGACAGACAGACAGATAGATAGATAGATAGATAGATAGATAGATAAACCTTTATGCTTGGAGTTGGAGCAAGGCAGTGTTTTATCCTCTATCCTTTGTGTTTTATCTCTTTATCTCTCTATCCATTTAAAATTTAAGAAGAACTTTTCCCTGGGCCTTAGTTTCCTTTTCTGTAAGTCGATAGTTTCGAAATAGAAAATTTCCAGTTTAAAATTCTTTGATCCCTCTGATCCTTCCCTTCCAAATTAGACTAGATCCTGACAAGCACCATGTGTCTTAAGACTGGGAAGACACCACCTGTTCTAGATACGATCCCATCTTCTCCCCTGGCCCGAATGTCTAGCATGCTTCCTTTCAACTAGCACCTGTCAGACATTACTTAAACACATAATTACAGTTGGAGCTGAAAGCAATTTGCATCTGAGTATTGATGCGAGCATGACAGGTTTTCTGGCCCCCTCCATAATTCTGCAGCAACGGGCCATCATTCAATTGCAGTGGACTCAGAAGCTGACCGTTAAATCAGTTGGCACAATCGAGAGGCCGTGAAGAGTCATGGCTAATTTGAAATTTTATTAGCTCTTGGGCTGTTCTCATCTACTTTGGAATCAGTCTCAGGAACCCAGTTCTTTGGGCCTTTCTGAAAACTGTGATCTCTTCCCCCTGCCAAGCTGGCTCAGACAGTGAATTTTGGAAGTGTTCCTTTCACCTTAGAGGATGTTTATTGGTTTCTGAGAAGCAAATGAAAGAGGATGTGAGTCTTTTAGGTAATGATTTTAAGAGGAATGTATTCATGTCTATGGTTTACCAGTCGGGCAACAAAGAGCTGGAGGTTATGGTCACCAGTGATTTAATCTTTGAATATCAGAGCTGAAAGAGACCTTAATGTCTGTGGTTGTTGCAAAGCATTTTACACATCTACTTTATTTAATTTGATGGGGATAAGTAGGCACCCTTTAACAAACTGAGTTCCTGCATGGAATGAAAGTCGATCTTTAGCCTTGAAGGACCAAAAACTGCTTGAAAGAGACCATAGAATGTTGAGTATTAGGATTCAGAGTGTAGACTGAGTTTAGTAAAAAGAACAGTGACTCTGCAGTCATAGGACTTGTGGTTTTCCCCTTATCTCTATATGTTTTGCCTTGGGCTTGCCACTTAATCTCTTTGGACCTCAGCTTCTTTATCTGTAAAATGAAAATTTTGGACTAAATGGACTATAAGATCCCTTCCCGCTTACTCCAAAAACATGTGGATCTTAGAACTGGAAAAGACTATAGAATATAAATATTAGGGGCAGTGGGTGACTCGGTAGATTGAAAGTGAAGGCTAGAGTTTGGAGGTTTTGGGTTCCAATCTAGCCTCAGACACTTCCTTAGTTGTATGACCCTGGGCAAGTTACTTAACCCACATTGCCTAGCCCTTATCACTATTCTGCCTTGGAACAGAGACACGGTATTGATTCTAAGACTGAAGGTAAGGATTCAATGAAAAGAAGGAAAGAAAGGAAGAAAAAAAGGAAGGAAGGAAGAAGGAAGGGGAGAGAGAGAGAGAGAGAGAGAGAAGGAAAGAAAGAGAAAGAAAATAGAACATTAAAAAGTAGAGCTGAAAAGAGTTTCATTGTTGTTATTATTGAATAATTTCAGTCATGTCTGACTCTCCATGATCCCATTTGGGATTTTTTTGACAAAGATACTAGAGCAGTTTACCATTTCTTTCTCTGGCTTATTTTTTCCATTTGCCTCTTCAGATCATTTTATAGATAAAGAAACTGCGGTAAATAAGGTGAAGTGACTTGCCCAAAGTCACAGTTAGGAAGTGTCTGAGGCCAGATTTAAACTCGGGAAGATGAGTCTTCCTGACTCCAGGCCTAGCACTCTATCCACTGTGCCATCTAAATACCCTCAGAAAGGGTCTTAGAGACCACCAATTTCAACTCTTCTGCAGACTCTTCAGCAGACTCAGATGTTCCCTTAGATGAACAGAATGATATGTTAGGAAAAGAAAATCTGAAACTCTGGGTCTGCATCCCAATTCTCTGTAGGACCCTACCCAAGTCACTTTTCTAATCTGTACTTCAGTCTTCTCATCTGAGAAATGAGCAGGTTGAGCTAGATGTATTCTGAGGTCTCTTCTGATTTTAAGTCCTAGCACCCTATTTTGTATTCTCCCAGAAGAGCTTCAAGGTCTTATACATTTAAGGGGCTGGCTCTAATTTCATTGTTTTGGGGAACTTCTAATGTAGAAACACTTTCCATTGACTCAGATTGCTGCCTCCCAACCCAGCTATAATATACAGTCTTAGAGAACTGTCTGGAAGCATCTATGAGTTAAATGGTCTGCCCATGATGACACAGCTCTCAAGTGCCAGGAGCTAGATTTGAAACCAGGTTTCTCCATCTCTAAAAAACAGTCCTTGGTCCATTATGCCACACTGTCTCTTGCTTTGAAAACAGTCCAATGGGGGTAGCTAGGTGGCTCAGTGGATTGAGAGCTAGACCTTAATAATGAGGTCCTGGGTTCAAATGTGGTCTCAGACACTTTCTAGCTGTGACTGGGGAGATCACTTAATACCATTGCCTACTCCTTACCACTCTTCTGCCTTAGAACCAACATATAGAATTGACTTTAAGATGGAAGATAAGAGTTTTAGGGGGAAGAAGGAGGAGGAGGAGGAAGGAAGGAAGAAAGAAGAAGGAAGAGGAGGAAGAGAAGGAGGAGGAGGAGGAGGAGGAAGAAAAGAAGGAAAAGGAGGAGGAAGAGGAAGAAAAGAAGAAGGAGAAGGAGAAAGGAAGAAAGAAGGAAGAGGAGGAAGAGGAGGAGGAGGAAGAAAAGAAGGAAAAGGAGGAGAAGGAGAAGAAGAAGATGATAATGATGATAATGATGATGATAATTGGAAGAAGAAGATGATGATTGGAAGAAGATTGGAAGAAAGGACATAAATATTCCATAGGCAGAGAAGTTGAAAGCTGAGTGGGATTAAGCCAATGTGACATTGTCTGTTATCCTGGTCCCCTCCTGAAGTTTACTGCTAGGATAGGAACTGCAATTTTTTATACTAGACGTACCCTTGGGGGCAGAGTTGCCCACCATGTTTTCCTCACCCCCTTCCATGTTCATTACCCATGTCTAGCAATTCCTTTGGGTTCTCCAGTGAATGGATACTTTGGGATAATGGGCCAAAAGCTCTCAGCTGCTGTGATATCTTTCTTTGCTCTTTTGAAAGTTAAAAGGGATGCTAATGTAATTTGGAGAAAAGGGATACTAATGTAATTAGAAAGCTTGAAGAAATTCAAATCCAATATAATAATTAGACTCCTCTGCTATACTGCAGCTCTCTGGTAGATCTGAAATCCCTTGGAAAGTTTGGACATTTCTTCGTTCATTATACCATCACCACCACCACTACCACCACCTCTCATTTGGCCTCACATAAATATGTCAGCGTTTGAAAGCATTTGGAATTTTAAGTCTGTTCAAATTGCAGCTATTTCAGTGGCTGGCTCCCTAGGCTTTCTGACCTTCAGTAACCTCATCTGTATAATTGGAATATATAGTACCTCCCTCACAAAGTGAGGCAAATGGGGCAGCTGTATGGCTCAGTGGATGAGAGTCAGACTTAGAGATGGGAGATCCTGGGTTCAAATCTGAATTCAGGTACTTCCTAGCTGTGTGATCCTAGAAAAGTCACTTTAACCCAATTGCCCAGCCCTTAATGCTCTTTTTCCTTGGAAGTCATATTTTAGTATCTCTCATCATTCTCTTATCATTAATGATTTAGAGCAGTACTTAGTATTGATTCCAAGACAGTAGGTAAGGATTTTAAAAATAAAAATAATAAAAACCAACCGAGGAAAGTACTCCCTCAACTCTATTTGAAGTTATATTTGGACCCAGAAAAGCTTTCACTTTACCACTGACTTTCTGCATGACTTTGGTCAAGTTCCCTTTACTAGAGGTTTTTGGGTCAGATAAGCTGGGAGCATCTGGAAGTCCCTGAAGTAGGTGATGTTCAAGATCCCTTTAAAGTTTATACTATAAGGGTCCATGAGTGTCTGTTCTCAGGTCCCTTTTAGCTGGGATGTTCTACGCTTCATGTTGGAACATTCTGTGTTTCAAGTTCCTGAATAATCTGTGAACAGCAGCTCTATTTTTTTTTAAGAGTCCCAGAAGGATTAGGGGATATGCATAGGAAGGACGGACCCCTGAGAGCAGAAGCCATAAATTCGAGAGTCCGAATCCTCAGGTAACTCAGGAGGGCATGTTGGATCTGCAGGCTGTGTGTCTCTTTGGTACATAGAGCCTCCTCCATTCACTGAGCTGTTCTCTGGAGGGAGGAGAGCGGATACCTCACCCTGGAAGGCACGGATGCCAATTGCACAGAATCCCTTCTTATCTCTTAGACTCCATCCCTCCATCCCACCAAGGGCTTGGGCACACCCAGAGCCGGGAAGGGGGCGCAGGCTGCTGTCGGCCTCTGGAACGTGGCCCATGGGTGATTTCATCTCAGCTGAAGCTGTGATCTTGGCAGAGCTGCAGCATGAAAATAATTTAGAGAGAGCAGCACAGTGAATGTGGACTGTGATCCTGTAGCTGAAGCTTCATTGGACAGTCGGCAGGTGCATGATCCCTGACTGCTTTGGGTAAAACAGCTAAGAAAATAAGCCACTCTATCATTCCACTTAGTAGACGTGGACCACAGTCCGTCCTACATCAGAGCTGTTTTATTGACACTGTGGGGGAATGCAAAGAGGAAGAAGTTAGATGAAAGCCTGGTCCTCATCCACCTCATCTTCTTGGACGTGGTGGGTGGGAGGAATATGATGAGTACCCAATGGATTAGAATACGAGACAGAATATGAAAAGTGGGAAGTGGGACTAGAGAGGAGCGGAGTTCATTCTGAATGTATAAAGACGACTTTCTGTTAAAGGAGTCTAGGAAGACTTACTTCATGAAGAAACTAAATATCTTTGTTTGTTACATTAAAATTCCCAAGTATCTCCATCCCTCCATTCCCTGAACTAGAGAAAGCATCCTTTGGGGAAAAAAACAAAAACCGTATATATCTATGTGTGTGTGTGTATGTATATATATATATATATATATATATGTGTGTGTGTGTGTGTGTATATATATATGTATACATAGATATATATACATAGATATATATTCTATATATATAT
>NW_025382234.1:384-9396 GCF_016433145.1 Gracilinanus agilis | reverse complement strand
TTTCAAAAACCCACAGAAGAGCTTTAGCATTTAACTTAGCCCTCAAAGATCTTTTCAAATAGGATGAGCTCTATGATTTTTTGCTCACTATCTCAGAAAAACAGTCACTAGGTACTCAGACTGTTTTAGTGCTCTCTTTGAAATGTGCAGTAGGGAGATGGAGAAGATATACAGACCCATCTGATCTCTACTAAATCGTCCGTCAAAAAACTATGATATACCACAGAATGAATTTTGGAGCAGCATAACCCAAACAAAAAAGACAAAGTAAAGTAATTTTTCAGCCCAAAACAACTTAGAAAGGCCAGCACTAGGGGCCTAGTGTATCACAGTGGAGATGGAGTGAAGCTAAAGCAACATCAAAGGTTTCCAGAGCTCTCAGTCACAGATTGTAAGAGAGGGAAAGAGATCAGAAAACTGCTCAAAAGATCATGTGACTCTGGGTACAAGACTCTTGTCACATTACCCATACATAGAACCAAGTCACAGTCAGGGAGTGCAATCTCAGGGTGAGAAAGAGCTCTTGAACAGACACCAGTGTTTGGGGTTACTCACAGAACAGAGGATGGGCTGGGAGAGTATTAAACACACCTCTCCTTACATTATACCACCCTGGAAGAGCTGAAACCAGATAGATTCCAAATAGATCTGAGGGCATTTGCACAAAGAATCTGAAGCTTGGAACAATGCTCCCTTCACCACAGTTACAGAGCCCAACTTTAACATTTTTTTAATTAAAAGAAAAGTTAAAGGCTAGAAAATGAGGAAACAACAACAAAAGAAACAATATAGAAAGTTATTTCGGTATTAAGAAAGACCAAAATACAAACTCAGAAGAAGTCAACAAAGTTAATACTGCTGTACAAAGCCTCCAAAAAAAATACTAATTGCCCTCAAGCCCAAAAAGAATTAATAGAGGAGCTCAAAATGGATTTAAAAAATCAAATAAGAGAAATAGAAGAAAAATTGGGAACAGAAATGAGTAGAATCATGAAAAACAATAAACAACAGAAAGGAGATACCAAAAATACTCTAGAAATTAATGATTTAAAAAATAGAATAGGCCAATTAATAAAAGAAGCAAAAAATTTAATGAAGATAATGTCTTAAAAAGCAGAATTGACCAAATAGAAAAATATCTACAAAAAATACAGGGAAGAGAAGAACTTCTTGAAAGGCAGAATTAGAAAAAGAATATATAAATTCCCTGAGGAAAAAACTCTTTACAAAGTAGAATTGGCCAAATGGAAAAAGAGGTACAAAAACTCATTCAAGAAAATCATGTCTTAAACATAAAAAGTTGACAAGTGAAAGCTAATGACACCATCAGGCATCAAAAAAACAAAGTCAAAAGAATGAAAAAATAGAAGAAGAAAAAAATACATAACTTTTGACCCAGTAATACTGTTACTAGGTTTGTATCCCAAAGAGTTAAAAAAAAGGGGGGGTAGGATTGGAGAACCTATATTTATAAAAATATTTAAGGCAGCACTTTTTTGGGGAGTCAAAGAATTGGAAGGTGAGGAAACACCTATCAATTGGAGAATGGCTAAGTAAGTTATAGTATATGATTATAATGGAAATAATAAGCAGGAAGAGCTCAGAAAAAAAAACTGGAAAGACTTACAAGAACTGAAGCAGAGTGTAATAAGCAGAACCTGGAGAACACTAGTTATTCAGGATTACAGTGATCCAAAACTATCTCAAGGATATATGATTTTTTTTAAATGCCATCTGCTTAGAGAGAAAAAAAACTGATAGATTCTGAATCTGGATCAAAGCAAACTTTTTCCACTTTCTTAATTTTTTCTATCTGTACTTCCTTCCACAAAAAGATTAATATGAAAAATCTATATGAGATTTTTTACCATATCAGCTGGAGTGAAGGGATAGGAGGGGAGGGAGGGAGAGAATTTGAGGCTCAATATTCTTTGGAAAATGTTGGAAACTATTTTTACATGTAATTAGAGAAAACAAAAATTTAATTTAAAAAAAAAGAGGAACAGCTGGGTAGCTCAGTGAATTGAGAGTCAGGCCTAGAGACGAGAGGTCCTAGGTTCAAATCCAACCTCAGACACTTCGCAGCTGTGTGTCCCTGGGCAAGTCACTTGACCCCCATTGCCCACCCTTATCACTCTTCCACTGAGGAGCCAATACACTGAGGAGTTAAGGGTTTGAAAAAAAAAGGGGGGGAGAAAAAAAAGAAAAGAAATATGTGGTAGGGACAATAAGGGAAAAGAAGATTTACTGGGGACATGGTAGGGAAGCTGCAGCTTAGATAAGAGAGAAGAAACTAGGCCCTATGCTCTGTAAAAAGGAATTCTTTAATTTTTTAATTAGGGGACCTCTAGGTCCTCTTACCCTCTTACCATAGAGATGTTTAGGCTTTAACCAGCCCACAGTGATAGGAGATATGAACCCTTGCTGGGTCAGCATCAGTTGCAGGCTGTCAGTTGCTGACAGTTAGGAGAGTCAGTTGCTGACAGTTGGTGAGTGAGTTGCTGACAGTGAGGGCTGGCAGTGGTGGAGAAGTTGGCTGCTGGGAGTGAGTTGGTCATTGGGGGTTGGTTGCTGGTAGTATGGGTTGATGTTTAGTTCTGGAATATAAAGGCAAGCCTGAGCTTACTGAGAGGGTTTTTGGCTTTAGCCTTTAAAGGGCTTTTTGCCTCTGGGATCTCTAGAGAGCAGGAGGTCTGTCTCATAGGCAAGGATCTGCTATCATTTGGCTATTGTCAGTTTGGGCTTCTAGGAAAAACTGATTGGAGTGAGTAAGTGGTAGCTGTCTATTTTAGGGAGTTAGGTAGTTAGTGAATCATTTATAGATAATATAGGTTAGATAGGCCTGATGTTAGCCAGGCAAGAAGCTGTCCTCAAAAGACAGTTAGTATATTCTTTTACTATCTCTATTTTAATTAAACTAAAATCTTCATTGTTAAAAGTTGCTAGAAGTTTTCATTTCTCTGGCTTAAAGGGATAATATTAATTTACAACTCTACTTTATTCTCATTAAAACTTAAATGATTAAAAGTTGCTCTCATATTTTGTCAAAACCCTTATTTTAACCCTTACAACTCAAAGTGGTTATAGTCTGGAAGGACTAAATAATATGGGAAACTGAAAAACTCTAAAACCAGGGGGTTTTAACTTATTGTATGTGTCATAGATTTCTCTGGAAGGCTAATGAAGTATATGACCCCCTTCTCAGAATATTTCTAAATATATAAAGTAAGATATATGGGATTACAAAGAAAATGGCTTATCTTGAAATAGTTATCAAAATAAAAATTTGTTTTTAAAAATATATAAGTTCATGAACCCCAGGTTAAGAACTCTTGCTCTAAAGGGAATTCCAGCACTGAAAAGAATTTGAAAGCTCTGAGGTCTCATTGAATTCTGGAATTATGCACTTCTTTCTCTCCCAAGAAATTCTGATGAAACCCCTAAGCAAAAGATCCAAGGGCCCTCAGTTAGAAGGTCCCCAGTAACACTCATATCCTCCTTTCTCTCATTCTTTATCTAGGGCATGTTTGTATCCTATGTCATTGGAAACTCCTGAAGACAACTATATCCCCAACAAACTCTTGTATATGTATCACATAGTCTATGGACACTCCCAATCTTCCATTTCCTGTATGAGAGGTATTAGATAAATCACTAATGTATGACAGACTGTATTATGATCTTTAAAGCTCTCCATTAATCATTACCTATCACCACATAAGCATTGCCTATTACTATGTATATGGAAAGTTTGGGTAGAAACTCCAGCTTGTTATAAAAATCATGGTTACTCCCAATAAAGTTGCCATTGATTGCCATCAGCATCTCTTATCCTTCTGATTTGTTTCATCTTCCTTACCTTATTTCATTCATTCTTACTCCCTTTGGCACCCCCAGCCATTATCAGGCCTTGGGCCCTGACAAGTGGTGCCCAACATGGGGTTCCCAGAAGGACAAAAAAGGGGTTTTGAGTAAGAGGAACCCCTGGAGCTGGCAGAGGAATTCATCTACACCTAATAAAGGATTAAATAGGAGTATTAGCCAAGAAGGCTTATCAGCCAGAAAAGTTTACCAGGTCATAAGGGCCTTAAATTAGTATAGGTAGGAGTAAAATATGGAACATGCTAATTTAAAAGAGAGATGATTACTTTTGCAAGTATTGAAATCTATGCTATAAGCAAAAGACTTCAAAGCTAGCAATCCACAATTACAGAAATTTCTTGATTATGTCATAGATGTCTACCCAAGGGGCCCCAAGAAATAGTAAATTTGGAAGCTTGGGAAGAAGTGGGAGAGATGATCCTACCAGTCCTAATGTTTCCTCTGTTCTCATGCCAGTTAGGATCAAAATTATAAAAACATCTTCATCATACCAGTCACTGACTTTCCATCAGGGTCCCCTGGGAGAATCAGATGCTAGCCCCCCTGAAAGATATGTAAACTCTGAAGCTAGGTCTAATTTTCTTCATCCCAAGGTACCTAGTTTAAAAGAACAAAACCCTTTCTTTACCCCCATCCCACCCCAAATGAAAGTCTTCCCTCTGTTATAAGAAATTTATTAAATATTCACTCTGTCTCCTTAGGAGCAGAGTTTCTAGTTAGAGGAAGTTAAGTAATATCATTCTGTCTCATTAAGAGCAGAAGTTTTATCTTAAAAGACATTTTATTAAGATCATTCTGTTACTTTAAGAAGCCAGGGCAGATAGCTCTCGCCCCCTGTCACTTTAAGAGGACTATCATAAAAGAGAGAATTCAGTGAGTCCTGGAGTCCAATCTTTCTGACTTCCTTTGGAGCAGGTTACTGGATCATTCTCTCAGACAACCGTTAGTTATTTTGAGACAGTTACTTTCAGAATTTGGGATACACCTACAAAGTAGAGTTAAAGTCTGATTCTGAGAGCTTTTCTCCTGAAGGGAGAAGCAGCTGCCAGAAGGGGCTCTGTCCACTCTCTGATTTAGAAGCAGGGCCTGTGTCTGAGTCTCTCTGCCAAGAGATTCTGACTGTTATATCTGACAGCTGGCTCCAGGCAGCTTTTGGTTTTTCATAGATGACTTTAAGGAGTTCATTATCAATTTAAGATTTATCATTTAGCATAGGTCAGTAAGATAGACTTTAATCTTAGTTTAGTGAGAATAGTTTAAGGAGGCCTACTTGCAGGCAAGAAGAGGCTGCAAAGAAAGCAGTTAGTTTTGGGGGGGTTTATTTAGAAATTTTAGTATAAAGTTAAGAGATTTCCTATCCCATTCCTAACTCCTAGTTTCTAATCCTTCTATTTCCTCTCCCTACCTCTACGATAGAACAAATAAATAAGGGTTGTATCCAACTGCTTCCGACCTTCCATCCACCACCTACAAATTAGTTTAACCCTGACAGTTTTAGTTTACCCTAACTGGTTAAGGACAATTTATCAACTGCCTATAACTATTATTACCAACAACAGCTAACCAATAACAGCTTAACAATAACAGCTGTTATTTGGCTATAACACTTCATGGTTAGCTCACCCAGAAAAACCAGTTTTGCAGGAAATTCACAAGGAGTTCCGACCAAGTGAAACCGAATTTCCCCGTAAATACTCCACCAGTTCCTCCTCCTTGGCCAGCATGTTCCAATTCAGCACAGAATATTATATTCATGCATAAATCTGTGACATTAGCCACAATAAAGGAAATAAAGCAAGTTATATCCCAATATGGCTCCAATACCCCACCTGATGTTAGTAGAGACCTTTTCTAATAATATTTTCCCCCCAAATGATTGGAAAGTGATAGCTAAGGCTTGTCTGTCAGGAGGAGACTATCTGGTATGGAGCTCTGAATATGTAGATGAAGCTCATGCTCAGACAGAAAGAAACAGAACCACCTCACTTGGAATTAACTATAACATGCTCACAGGTCAGGGATATTATTCTGCAACTTGGAATCAGCTAACATATGATTTACTAGCTTATCGGCAGATAAATGCTATTGCATTACAAGCCTAGCAAAAACTCCCCACTTCTGATAGAACTCAAGATTATACAAGAACCTAAAGATGCTGCAGTCGTAAAAAGACCATTAGTTTGTTTTAAATGTGCATGGGAAGGGCATTACACTAGAAAATGTAGAGCAGAAAATTTAGGACCAGCAGACAGACAAGATAGGATTAAGGTTACACGTAACCCTCCAACATTAGCTTGCACTTGCTGCTGGTGGAGCAGTCATTGACTTGTCTAAAAACATCTGCAGAGGCTAGCTTCAGCCCTGCAAATTAGTGAAAGCAAATTAACCTCCTTATAAAAGTTAACCCTTTTTCTGACTAATTAGATCTTGCAATGTAAAAAGCCTCTTTAAGTTAATCTTTCCTGCCACTGTCCCAACCACTCTATCTTCCTAGTAGAGTCCCAGAAAAAGTGCAAATAATTTCTTAGAACATATAATTTAAGGAGTGAAAATTAAACCACAGGGTATTGCTAGTAGGACAGAGCATTTAAAAACTCTCAAGCCTTACTCTATGTTATTAATTAGTGGCAAAAATAATAACACCTCCCTAGAAACATTCACCAGGTCAAACTTATTCTCAGACTACAAATTATTCTTCCACTCAATTGGCCGAATGGCAGCAGTCATGTAAGTTTTCACTTTATTTTCCTATGAACCTCTTAACCTGTAGGCTGATAGTCTCTTCAACGCATAGAAAACAGCTTTGATTACTTCCTAAATTACTGACCATTTATTCCAATAATTTAAGACTTCTCCTAAACACTTAACTTAGGGAAATTCTATGGTTGATGCAACCAAGACTAGGAACCAGACTAGATTTTTAAAGATCCCACAGACTGCAGCTCTGGGAACATAAACCAGAAATGTCTTCAAAATATTCCGGATGAGAATTGTGTTTTATGTTTGTCTTGTAAATTTATTGACACATCTATTGTCAGTGCACACTGGGAAGGTTTCATTTTAGGGAAAACAAGCCTCAGATAAAAGAGGTTCTTTGCACCTCTCTAGCTCTCTCTCTCTCTCTTTCATTGCCCCAGGAAAAATGAAGGAGACAGACCAGAGACTGTTTGGGAAATTAAAAAACAGCACTGTAGAATTTTTGAGTCTCCTAAACCTTTGACATAATTTTATTGATCAAGTAAAAAGAAATCTTTCTCTCTGCTCCTATTAAAACAAGAGTCAAACAAGCAAATCTGTCAAATATTTTTCCTTTCCATTCCTTGCTGGTCACAAGGAAAGAGCCATAGGAATGATAAAGTCAAGAAAAGAGATAATTTGATCCCATCATTGAAAATACTTATAACTTTAAATTGATATATGTGGTCTTGAATTTTGAAATACAATCTAGAAAAACCAATCTAACATCTTTCATCCAGCTACCTGAAAACATCTCAGATTTGTCTAGCAATAAATTTTATAAATTGATACCAATTTTCAAAAAATGATATAATATTAAAAAGATTAGGATAACAGGGAAAAGATCATTGGGATTAAATTTGAAATGATTTCAAATATCGGAATAACTGGATTTTTGACAAAATTATTTTATATTGATTGTTACCGCATTTCATACTTCCGGTTAAGATGGCGGCAGAGTAAGGAGCAGCTGCTCAATCTCTCCTGACCGAACCACACAGGACCCCTCAAGGGGAAATAAAAACGAGTCCAGAGGAACGAAGGAACCCCACAACAGGGCGCAGCATTGAAGGTACGCAGAATCGGGGCATTTCCACACTTTAAAGGGGTGAAACAGCTCTCACTAGAATGCGAGAGGAAGAAGCCCCTCCCCCACCCCCCACACCGCACAACCAGATAATCACTGGCAGCCCCGGAGCCTGTACCCGTGTGCTGCAAGAGGAGGGACCCCAGGTGGCTGGGACTTTCCCCGAGCGCCCACGTGGGTGAAGGCACCGCCTAGGGCCTGGACAAAGGCCCGCAGCCTTTCCCAAGCGCTGAAGGCATCGCCTCAGGGGCGAATAAAAATCTCCAGCCCACGGACTTTCACTACCTTCTGCGGGGGTGAAGGCAGGCCCTAAGAGCAGCAGCACAGGCAAAGGCAGTGCCCTAGGCTTGAATAACTATCTCCAGCCCAGGCTTGGACCTCCAGTGAGGACCCAGTGCAGACCTGAGCGTGGCTGTGGAAGCAGCCCCAAAGACTGCTGAAGGAACCTCGGGCAGAGGGGCAGACCGGGAACTACCAGGAGGCCTGACCCCGAGGACAAGGAGACCGGAGCCCCCCCCCCCCCAAGCTTGCAAGGCACAGGCAGACCCTGAGTGCAAAGACAAAGCGGAAAAGGGGCGGGGCTAACAATGGCCAGCAATAAGGAAGTCGAGAAGAAAAAGACCATCAAGAGAAACTCTGGAACACTGGACAACTTCTACACAGAGAAAATCCAGACAACAGAGGAGGGAAAACAAAAATCCAAACCTCCCCCAAAAAATGAAAGCTGGTCACAAGTTATGGAAGAGTTTAAAAATGAAATGCTGAGGAAGATGGAAGAAATCTGGCAAGAAAATAACAGTTTAAAAGGCAGAATTTCGCAATTGGAAAGTGAGACAACTGAAGACCAAAAATGACCAGATTGAAAAGGAAAACCAAAACATTAGAGCCGAAAACCAGTCCTTAAAGGCTAGAATCGAACATTTAGAAACCAATGATCTCTCAAGACAACAAGAACAAATAAAACAAAGTCAAAAGACTGATAAAATAGAAGGAAACATGAAATATCTCAATGAGAGAGTGACAGACCAAGAAAACCAGTCTAGAAGAGATAACATGAGAATCATTGGTATTCCAGAAAAGGCAGAAATTAATAAAAACTTGGACTCCATACTTAAAGAAATTATTCAGCAAAATTGCCCTGAAGTTCTACAACAAGAGGGCAATATAGACATTGAAAGGATCCATAGAACACCCTCTACACTGGACCCAGAAAAGTCAACACCCAGAAATATAATAGCGAAATTGAAGAGCTTTCGAGTCAAAGAAAAAATCTTACAAGAAGCTAGAAAGAGACAATTCAAATATCA
>NW_025382234.1:0-286 GCF_016433145.1 Gracilinanus agilis | reverse complement strand
GCACAAAAGAGACCGGGACTAAATGGAAAGTTTGACACTCAACCACAGATATCAAGAGAAAGATGAAAAGGTAAATAAGAAACAGAGGGAAAAGAAAGAAAACTCATAGTCTTTTAAGCTTGACTCTTTAAGGGCATAAATAAGATCTAATTATCTGTATTACTAGGTGGAGAAATGCTATGTATAATTCTCTGTAGTGAACTCTATACACTATTATAATATTCACTATTATAGCAACCAGAAGAATAATTCATAGGGAGAGGACAGGATACTAAATGGTCTAAGA
>NW_025382233.1:0-1458 GCF_016433145.1 Gracilinanus agilis | reverse complement strand
CAACAGCCCTATCATTGGCTTTATAGACCAACAAAAGCAATGAAAGAAAGAAAGATCCCACACATACTAAGAAGAATCTTTTCTCATTGCAAAAAAGTTAGAAACAAATGATATGCCAATCAAATGGAGAATGGCTGAACAAATTGTCATTCATGAACAGAATGAAATATTACTGCATTATGAGGAATTCAAAGAAACTGGAGAGGACTGAGGAAATGATGTGGCCAAAATTAAGCATAAGCTAGAGAATGATACAAGAAGACTGCTGATAATATGAGTCACCATTGGTCAAGATTTCAATTCACACGCCCAGAGGGCAACTTCAAGCTGTCTGTGAGGCCAGACACCCCAAAACAAATCCCCACACCCCCAATTACCAGAGAGAGCATGGAGGAAGTGTTTGCTTTCGGTGGTTGGACAGGAGGGTGGGGCATGCAAAAATGTTCTCCAGTGCTGGGCAGAAGGGGTACACAGCAGCTGCCCTGTGCTGGGGCTGGCCTGCGTGCCAATGCTTCGCCAATGCTGATATAAGTTGTCAGCATGAAAAGGCAAACAGACATGGGTCAAGTCCCTGCCTCCGATAACAAATATTAAATGACAAAAATGGAAAGTGGCATACGTTATTAAATAAAGCTGCAGATCCAGATAAACTTTTAATTAAATGATATGGGTAAAATTGAAATATACTTTCTAAAAGTCATAGCAGCAATAGGCGACATCAACAAATTGCAATAAGCCAAAAGATTCGCCGGAATACAAGATGACCAAGTATTTCTATAATACAAAATTATGTTGGGATACATGGTACCCCTGCCAATCAATTTTTATTGCCTTCATGAGGAAATATTTAAGTCATTCTTTCACTCAGTTACAATTCCCTTACATCATTTTATAAATTATTGGAAAATGAAACATCGGGGAAGGAGAATTTTCCTATGCACAGAACAGCCAAAAAAAGTCAGAAACAATGAATTTCTATTACATACAGATTTTCCATCCCAAATATCAAGGCTTAGTAATCAATATTGTCTTAACCTAGATTCTTTGTTGCAATGAAATCATAACTATGCAAGGATCACATGTGAAGTAGCGCCATTTGAATTCATATTTGGAATAATTGGAACTTCTATTTCATATTTGGAAATAGCCTATAAATGACACAATTATACATCTACTGTTACCACTTTTTATAACACTATAGAACCATCACGATAGAAACTAAGTGGGTTTTATTTCACAAAAGACCAATTTTTGCTGCGGCAAAAGAATTTGGAATCAAACGTGTACTCACATAACATTTGTATAACCCAGTGGAAGTGCTTATCTGATTCAGGAGTGGGAAGGGGAGAGGAGAAGGAAAGAAAATGAAATATGGAAACATGGAAAAAATATTTGTAAAAAATAAAAGATTTAAAAAATAAAATATTTTTGAAAGGCATACTGAGTTAAAATTGATGT
>NW_025382232.1:0-1279 GCF_016433145.1 Gracilinanus agilis | reverse complement strand
AGAAGGGAAACAAACGGACTGGTGGGGAGGGAAGCAATACTAGGGAAAGAGATGGCTTGGCGGGGGGAGCGCAGCATGACTTTAAAGAACAATAAGAGGGGAATAAGAAGGGAGGGGGGAGAAAGGGAAGTACAACAAGGGAGAGGATTATAGGAACCAATTAAAAACAAAACACTGGTATAAAATGAAAAAATGAAAGAAGAAAGGACAGACAGGACTAGGAGAGAGAATTAAAATGTCTGGGAATGTACAGTTGATAATTATAACTCTGAATGTGAATGGAATGAACTCGCCCATAAAATGGAAGCAAATAGGGGACAGCTGGGTAGCTCAGTGGAGTGAGAGTCAGGCCTAGAGACAGGAGGTCCTAGGTTCAAACCTGGCCTCAGCCACTTCCCAGCTGTGTGACCCTGGGCAAGTCACTTGACCCCCATTGCCCACTCTTACCAATCTTTCACCTATGAGACAATACACCGAAGTACAAGGGTTAAAAAAAATGGAAGCAAATAGCAGAGTGCATTAGAAACCATATGTTGTCTACAAGAAACACACATGAGACAGACAGACATACATAGAGTCAAAGTGAGAGGATGGAGTAAAATCTTTGGGGCTTCAGATGAGAAAAAGAAGGCAGAGGTGGCTATAATGATATCTGACAGTGCCAAAGTAAAAATAGATAAGATTAAAAGATATACGGAAGGGAACTACATCCTAATAAAAGGCAGTATAAACAATGAAGAAATATCAGTACTCAATATGTATGCACCAAATGGTATAGTTTCGAAATTTCTAAAGGAGAAGGTAGTGGAGCTCAAGGAGGAAATAGATAGCAAAACCATACTAGTGGGGGAAAGAGATAAGAGAAGTTAATTAAACACTAGAAAAATTAGAGTTAATAGATATATGGAGAAAAATAAATAGGGACAAAAAGGCATACACCTTCTTTTCAGCAGCACATGGAACATTCACAAAGATAGACCATGTAATAGGGCACAGAAACATGACAAACAAATGCAAAAAAGGAGAAAAATAAATGTAACCTTCTCAGATCATAATGCAATAAAAATAGTTATTAGTAAGCATACATGGAGAAGCAAACCAAAAACTAATTGGAAATTAAATAATATGATTCTCCAAAATAATTTAGTGAAAGAACAAATCACAGAAACAATTAATAATTTCATTGAAGACAATGACAATGATGAGACATCTTACCCAACTCTATGGGATTAAGCCAAAGTAGTTCTAAGAGGAAAATTTAACTCACTGAGTGCATATA
>NW_025382231.1:475-4923 GCF_016433145.1 Gracilinanus agilis | reverse complement strand
CTTCCTTCCTTCCTTCCTTCCTTCCTTCCTTCCTTCCTTCCTCTCTTGAAGAAGTGCTCCAAAATTTCCCAAACCTGAAGCAAAGCAATGAGTAATCAATGGGCCATCCAACTGGAGACCTCTCCTGAGAAGTCTCTGCCCCCTTCCAGGAAAGCAAGCCATAGACCTCAGAAACAGTGATCAAGGAATGGAAAAATGAATTTGGAGTCCACGGAGCCAGGTTCAGATTTTGCCTCTGTCGTTTACTCTCTCTAAGACTCAGCTGTAAGATGTTAGATGATTGGGGGTTGGCATGGAGATCCTCTATAGTCCCTTCCCCAGATCTGTGCTCCTGTGCTATTGAGTGAAGGTCTCTGTAAAATTTGGGAGCCATCCCAGATGTCTTCCAAAGTCCCTTTCGGCTTTAGTTCAATGATCTATGAGCTTCTTAAACTAGAAATCTTTCTTTGGGACTTAGCAAGTGCCAAACTTCCCCTTTGTGTTCCGGGCCCCAGTTGGGATCCCATGACTGCTGGATGCACCATTTTCCCAACATGCATTCCTCTGCAGAGCTGCAACCAAAGGACGGCCTTGGCAGCCAAGAGGTTAAGCTGCTTGAGAGGTAGCATCCCCTCGGCTTTCCTGCCTGCGCTTGTACTGGCCTAAGGCAGTGCCTGTTGTTAGGGAGGGAGAAAGGGAGTGAGTTCTTGCCTGGTCCCAGGTGGCAGACAGGCCAACCATATTATTACAGAGCAGAGAGCTCACAAAACCTTGATCTTCAAAAAAAGACCCCCTAATTAGCCCCAAGCCTGAGAGTAAATGGCATTCCACCGGAGTGAGGAGGGAAGGGCTTCTTCCGACCCCACGGTCTCATTCCTGCCATTGAGAGATCTGGGGGTCCTGTTGGGAACTTCTGCCACCAGAATCCCAGCTGCCCAACTGCCTTGGTTATCTGGGCTTTCCTACAGCCTCTTGCCAGCTTTTTAAGCAGCTCTGGCCAAGCACTCCCTGGAGCCTTCCAGGAGGACAGAGCATGGCATTTCTCTTTGGGGTCATGGCTGTAGTTCCCGCTCCTCTTGGACCAAAAGCAAAGCCACATTTTTAGAAATATTTGTATCATTCACCCGAGTCAACAAAACGTCGAGGACCGTGTTTGTTTTCTGCAGTGCCCAATCGTTATGGATTTTGAACTCTAAAAAGGGAAATGACCCAAACCTTTCTTTAATGAAAATGACCCTCGGGAAAGAGAGAGACTTGGGAGTGGGGTGGCAGCGGCTCCTGCTATCATTTCAGTGAGAATTCTTCTTCTGAGCCTTGGGTGGGAAACAGAACTCGGAGCTCTGAGCCACAGTGTGATTCTAGCCCAGGGGTTCCCCAACTTTTTTGGCCTACCGCCGCCCCCTTTCCAGAAAAAATATTGCTTAGCGCCCCCTGTCACATACTCTCACTGCCCCCAAATGCACCTGTGGCCATCACCGCTCTCTGGATCGCTGCAGCACCCACCAGGGGGCGCTGGCGCCCACTTTGGGAATCACTGTTCTAGCCCATTATGAGAGTGAATGCAATGCAGTGAACAAAGAGGAGCACCTGGAGTCAGAAGGACACGGATTCCAATGGCTGCCTCTGAGCTGCGCCATGGAGGGCAAATCTCTTGACCTTCTTGCACCTTGGCTTCTTCCCCTGTAAAATAGAGAGGCTGGATTAGATGCCTCTGAGCTCCTTCCCAGTTTTCTTAGGATCTTATTGTCCTAACCATGGCACCTCCCTCAGCCTCAGTTTCCTTCTCTGGAAATTGAAGTGGTTGGATTAGGTAATGTCTGAAGTCTCCCTTCTGATTGCAAATCAATGAGGGGAAAGAAGATTGGCTCTGAAGACCTGGGTTCAAATGCTGCTTCTGAGGCTTACTCTCTGGGAGACGAGTTCACTTCACTTCCATGGCCCTCCGTTTCCTCATCTGTAAAATGAAGGATTTGTGCTCCAAAGCCTCTGATTATCCTTTCTAATGAAGACTAGTGTATGGCTCTGGGATCTTCTGATCCAGTTTGTGCTCCAGGTGTAGCTTTCCTTCATTGGCACATTCTAGCTCTGGGCACCCTTGTGGCTGATGGTTTTATTTTTAACATAAATACTGACAGCTGGGTGGTACAATGGGTGCCAGGCCAGAAATCAGAAAGACCTGGGTTCAAATTCTGCCTGACCAAATTACTTAACCTCCTGTCTGCCTCCGTGTCCTCATCTATAAAAATGGAGGCAATGACACCTGCCGCCCAGGGTTGTTTAGACTCTACAGAGAGAACATCCGTCCAGTATTTAACATCCTGGGTTGTCGTTATTATCTTTAATTATTATGATATAACCCGTTTGGGGACGGTGACCCTGAGCAGGTCATTGCCGGAGGCAAGGTGGCCAAAGAACACTGCCGGGCCCTCTGCAAAGCTGATAGGCATTCCCGGTCACCTGGGCCCCGGGCCCTCTTCGCCACTCTGCCTTGCCTGAGCAGGCTTCTGCGGCGGCGTCTGCAGCGGTCCAGAGGCGGTGTCATGCCGCCCCCTGCCCCTGGCCGGATCTACAAGGGCTTCTGCCCTGGAGAAAGGACTCGCCCTCACACGGGGACGACGCCTCGGACCCTCGGAGGGGGTGCCCTGGAGGTTGCGCCTGAGAAAACAAGGCTGGCGGTCTTTGTTTCGAGGCTCCCATTCACCCCGGGATTAAAGCCCAACGTTTTGCCTGCCGTGTAACCCAATAGTAGCCGACAGTGACAAGTCCACGGGGGATCCCGGCGGCCCAAGAGATTCTCGAGAGCGTCAGAGCCTTCCTCGAGAAAGCGCGGGCGTGTGTTTGTTGACTCAACCTCCCTTCTAGGATGTCGGAGCTCCTCCCAGGTGAACCCCGAGCGGGGCCTTCACCGGTGGGTTTCTCCGATGGGAGCCGGAGGGAACGTTTGGGCCCGCTTTGTCGGGGATCCCGAAGGGTGCCAAACAAGAAAGGCTAACATCGGTTTTGACAACAAACAAAACCCGTTTTTGTTCTCTTCGTTCTCTTTCAAAGATTCCAGTTTCAAACCAAACACAACTTGTGGTCATTCTGTCAGATATTTATATAGCCACTGGGGCGCCATTGCTATGTGCTGCATACATCATTGTATTTTTTAAATGGACTTAATGAACAATTTTTTTTCTTTTCTAGTAACGACTTCATTGCCTTCAATGAATGCATTCCGATAGACCTCGTAACAAATGAGCGCTCTGTGTTTGCATTAATGCCAAACACGTTTAACAAATTTTTAACAAGGAACCCTGGCTCATGGCCAAACTCCTAGAGGGACACCGAAGGAATGCTATAAATTTAAACGAGCTTTTTACCTTTTCACTTAACTCGGCAAGTGTCTTGGCTGTCTTGGCATCTCGGTGTGGTGGAGGCTCTGGTTCGAGGCTGATAAAGCTCCTACATGTTCCTTATTTTCCTTAGTTACTGGTACCCTTTTTCTCTTTTAAATTGGCAGAGCCAATGGGGCAGGGCAGGGGAGTGTAGAAGGCATTGCGGAAACAGGCCGGATGGATTTTGTGAAATCACCGCCGTGTCCTTGTGTGTGTTGTCTAGATGCCTGCATATAGCTCGAGAGAGAAAGAATGGAGGAGGTACATCCCGGATGTACCTCCATCAGTGAGGCCTGGCATATGGGGAGAATGTGAAAAATGCCTTTCTGTTCATGTATGAGGACATATATGTGTAGGATTATACCTGTATACGTGATACGGCCTATAGAGTAAGTGCTCTCTTATACACACACACATATTCATTCTGTAAGGGGTGGGCATGGGACAACTCCTTCACATCTGTATGAAATCTCAGGTCGTGGATCCAGGGGGATAAATTTAGAACTAGAAGGTTCCTTAGAGGCCACCAAGTCTTACTCCCCCATTGTTCATAGAAGGAAAATGAGGCCGGAGGAGGTTAACTCCCTTCGGATTATTGGCCGCCATCCTGCTCCTTTTACTGAGACCAAGTAAGTGACGTCACGCAGATAGAAAGTGGCAGAGTGGGGATTTGAACCCAGGTCTTCAGAGGGTGTGAAGGAAGTTATTTAGGGAATGTTGATCCCGAACACAGACTAAGCCCTGGTGTCAGCATGAGAATCAGCAATTAGGGTGGGTGACAACGTGGCAGAGCCAGAGTCACCGTGGGCATCCCTAGGGAAGGGGGAAGAGCCAGCAGAATGTTGCCACACCGGCATGACATGTGAAAGGAAGTGGGCTAGGAAGGATTTTAAACCGAGGCAGGAAGCTCTCTCCACTCTTCACTTCTGCTCTTAAATAGATTGACGTCCTGGGCTGGAGCTTGGCATGGTGATGACCACACGAGGCTGAAGTCTGGGACTTGATCTTACACTAAAGACACTCTCTCTCTCTCTCTCTCTCTCTATCTGTATCTCTATCTCTCTCTCTCTCTCTCTCTCTCTTTCCATCTCT
>NW_025382231.1:0-388 GCF_016433145.1 Gracilinanus agilis | reverse complement strand
TCTCTCTCTCTCTCTCTCTCTCTCTCTCTCTCTCTCTCTCTCTTTCCATCTCTCTCTCTCTCTCTCTTTCCATCTCTCTCTCTCTCAATCTTTCTCTCTCTGTCTCTCTCTATCTCTTCCCTCTCTCTGTCTCTCCCTGTCTCTCTCTGTCTCTCTGTCTCTCTCTCTCATTTTTTCTTTCATTCTCTGTAGATAGATTAATAGCTAGCTAGCTAGATGCTATTCTCCATGCCTAGAATGTATTGCACTGAACATCTGCTTCTTAGAATATCTTGTTTCCTTTAAAATTCTGCTCATGAAGCCTTTCCTAATATTCCCAGCTGCTAGTGCCTTCTCCTAAAACTGTGTGTGTATGTGTGTGTGTGTGTGTGTGTGTGTGTGTGTGTGT
>NW_025382230.1:0-1540 GCF_016433145.1 Gracilinanus agilis | reverse complement strand
AGGTCCATCCTTCTCTTCTGGCATTGATGCTAGTGTGGCTACTGTCAGAAACATTGCAGACCAGATGGCATCAAGAAACTGCTGGGCACCATCAAGTGATTTTCAGGAACACAAAACCACTGTAAGCCCTATGGAGAAGGAGAAAGCTTTATGGTCATTCTTCTGGGTGTTCTCACTTCCATTTCTGATCTTTGGAGATAGCTAGCTTATACAGGGCATACCAAAAATCTTAATGCACTAGGACATTAAATTAGGTTCAGACACCCACCTGAGAGAGATTCCAGGCTCCTTTAATGACAGAATGGCCATAGGCCTAAGCCCTGAATCCCAGAATCCATTCTTGACCCCTTGTCAACTCATCAAAAAACTCTACTTAAGTTTGTTCAATTCTCATCACACTGTTCAATGTAGGGGCTGTTATCTATATTTTACAGATGAAGAAACTGAGGAAATTTAATATTTACCCCAGCTACTAAGAGTGGGAGACAGGATTTGAACATAGTTTCATTTAATAAATATTTATGAAGTGCCACTATGAGCATGATTCTCTAATTTGTGCTTGATGAGGTCCAAAGTTTAGATAAAACAAAGTCTTGGGCCAGCTAGTTAGCATCATGGATAGAGCACGAGGACTGGAGTCAAGATCACCTGGGTTGATATAGGGCCTCTCATACATCCTTGCTGGGTGAGCCTGGCCAAATAACTTGACCCCAATTCCCTAGACCTTGCCTCTTTTCTGTTTTAGAATTGATACCCCAAAATACTGAATGAAAAGAATTGGTACTAAGAAGACAAGGGTTAAAAAAACCAGTGTGTCCCCAGAATTTAGTGTCAGAAGAGAGCACAGGGCCTGTTATAGAGATATTGAAAAGTTGATAATGAAAGTCTGTGGCAACAGCTTGGATGTGGGGGTGACAGATGAGTGAAGACTCCAAGATGACCCTTGGTTTATTAGCCTGAGATAGTCAGTGGTTGGTATTTACCTCTACAATGACAAGAAATTGAGGAGAGGAGAATTGTTTAGGGCAAAAGGTAATGTGTTTAGTTGAGGGTGTGTTGAATTGTAGATAGCCTATCTATTAATATACGGAAATGTACTTCATGTCAGGGTATCATAATTTCAATGACACTATCAGCTTACATTTATAGGACACTTTATGCTTTGTCAAGTGCTTTGCAAATATCTCATTTTTAGCATCACAACAATCTAGGGAGGAAGGTGCTACTGAAATGAGAAAATGGAGGCATATAGAACTTAAGAGACTTGTCCAGAGTCAAGATCCATAGGCATGAGTGGATTCCTTGAAATAAGTTATGTTGCATTTTTTTGGCTTACAATTTTTCTTACTATTTAATTTTTCCCAGTGACGTAAAAAATATTTTTTTTTGCATTTCCTGTTTAAAGTTCTGAGTTACAAATTCTCTTTCCTTTCTTCTTTTCCCCCACTCCTTGACACAGCAAGCAGCTTGTTTATACATAGTCATGCAAAATATCTTTGCCTATTAGTGTTGTTGCAGAAGAAAGATATATAGGACAATT
>NW_025382229.1:0-3062 GCF_016433145.1 Gracilinanus agilis | reverse complement strand
ATAAAAGCCTTGTAACACATATGCAAAATCAAGAAAAATAAATTCCTTGCTTGGCACCTATGTGCACACATATGTCTCATTTCACACCCTGAGTCCATCACCTCTCAGTCAAGAGGTGAGTAGCATGCTTCCTCATCAGGGCTGTGTTATTTGGAATTTGGGGGGGTTTCATTGAGAGGTATTTGGAGCTCATTTGAGTTTTAAATATTTAGATATATGACAAACTTCCTGTGGATGTTTAGAGGACTTGGAAACTACATTTCCCATGATTCAATCGGTTTCTGGTCTTCCATGATGATGTGAGCAAATGTAAAGCATAGCTTAAATAGAGAGGACTTGATTGGAATGTTCTCTTTGGTAAGAGGGAGCCAGGTGGGAGAAGGTATGGCAGGGAATTTGAAATAGATCTTAGGCGCATATATATTTTACCAACACGGCCTTAATTAAAATATTAATACTTCTATCAATATCAATCTATATTTATCTTAATAATAACAGGGCTCTGCAATTGCGAATAGTCTCTACCTTAATCAGAATTACTGTCTTTCAAAGTTTGTCTTAATAATGTTGCTAAACAAATTGTTCTCCCAAATCTTCTCTCTTTACTCTGCATTAGTTTGAAGAAATCCTCCTAGGTTTCTCTGAAACATTCCTTCTGTCACTTTTTTATGGCACAGTAATATGCCATTATATTCATATACAAAAATTTGTTTACTCATTCAACAAATGATAGATATCCCTTTAGTTTCCAATTTTTTGACCACAAAAAAAGGACTTGAGGAATTGAGGGAGAGGGCAGAATACTCATATACACATACACACACTTGACCTTTTTTTCTTTTCTTTCTTTTTAAATCTATTTGGGGTCTAGGGCTACTTACTATATGCCAGGCACTGGACTAAGTGTTGGGAATGCAAAAAAAAAAAAAAAAAAAAAAAAGGGAAATGACAGTCCCTGCTTTCAAAGGAGCTCAGATTTGTGCATGAGAAACAACTGTTAAGAGACAGTAAGAAAGAATGCCGAAAAAATGCTAACATCAAGTTTTTATTACCTGTATGGCCTGGAGCAAATCACTCAATCTTTCTGTAACTCAGTTTTTCAGTTATAAAATGAGGGACTGAACTAGACTGCTTCTAGATCCTTCAACTTCTCAAGTAGGATAATGTAATGCAAAGAGCATGACATGTGGAGAAATGGGTCTAGCTCTGGGATACAATACCTGTATGAACTTGTGCAAGCACTTCTGGTCCTCGGTTTCTTCAGCTGCAAAATGAGGGGGCTGGTTGGATTAGAGAGTCTCTAAGATCTCTTCCAGAACAGAACCTTATGATTCTGTGACTGATGACATTTAGGTGTCCTTCCAATGTCTTTCCTGGTAAAAGCTATAAGCAGCTACCTCAAACTCAGGATGTAGAGACCAGTATGCAATCCCTGCCAGATTTGCTGTTCTAATGACATTTTATCATGTCATTGTCCTGCTCAAAAACCATCAATGACTTTCTACTCTTTAAAGGATAAATTTAATTCTAAAAGTATCATTTAAAGTCTACTGGATGCTAAACACTGTGCTATTTACTGGAAAGGCCAAAATGGTACCCAAGCAGTTCCTACTATCAAGAAGTTTACATTCTACCAGTGGGGGGATGAAAACAAGTAAGTAAATACTAGGTAATTTAGAAGGGAACCATTAATATCTAGGGACAGACAAAAATTTTGGATAGGAGGGGACACTTGAGCAGAGTCTAGACAGGAAACAAGGACTCAAAGAACTTAACATGAAAAAGAGGAATCCAGGCATAGAGGATAAGCCTGTGCAAAGGAAAAGAGATGGAAGATGCAATATCCAATGAGAGACAACTAGTCATCACTCACTGGATAGAATGCTGGACTTAGATTCAGGAAACCCCATGCTGTAATCCTGCATCAGACACTTACTAGCTAGCTGTCTGCCCTTGGACTAGGGAGTGATTAATAACACCTCCATTATAGGTCTATTGTGAAGATCATGAGATAATATATAAAGCTCTTTTGCAAAAAAACTTTAAAAACCATATAAATGCTAGCTAGTATTGTTATGTTGTGTATGGGAAACAGCAGTATCCCTAAGTGGCCAGAGAACAGAGTACCTCATTAGGAGTGACACAAAATGAGTCTGAAAAGATAGGCTTGAATCAGACTAGAAAAGACTAAACATCCAGAAGAGGAGCATATATTTTATCAGAAGGGACAGGGAAACACTGGAACTTCAAGAATCAAGGGAAAAAATCCCAACTCTGTAGCCTGACGATTCAAAGGCTAACCTCAGCCTTCTTTTCCAGACTTGCATCACACTTATTGTTCAGTTGTTTTTCAGTCATGTTGAACTCTTTGCAAACCATTTGAGGTTTTCTTGTTAAAGATACTGGAATGGTTTATTATTTCCTTCTCTAGCTCATTTTACATGAGGAACTAAAGGAAACAGAGTTAAGTGACTTGACCAAGGTCATCTAGCTAGTAAGTGTCTGAAACCAGATTTGAACTCAGGAAGATGAGTCTTTCCATTGCCAGGTCCAGCACTCTATCCACTATACCACCTAGCTGCCCCCCTGTACATCACATTACTCTTCTACAAAAGACTATCCAGTTCTATCAAGTTGTCCTCTATACAGGCATTATACTTTTCCACCTTTGCAATTCCTAAAACTATTCTCTTCAACTCTCTAAATCCTATAAATCTTTCCAAGCCCTTATCCCCTTCTTATTGCTCCTAACCCCTCATCTGTACCATCTACCTGTGTATCCTTTCAATGAAATTACCTTATTGCCCCCAGGAGATTATAAACTTTTCGGTATAACCCTTCTGAACCTATATGTATTCTATACCTTTAGGTATAACCCTACAATTGGAATTTCTCCTAACAGATGCTCAAAACCTCAGCACATAAAAAATGCTCAGTAAATAGCTGTAGGGTTAACTTGTTTCTGATGATTTCATCTTATCTTTTTCCTCCTAGAAATGAACTACCTCTCACTTTTCTAATTGTTTTTCATAATTTCTCAGGATTCACATCTGTAGACAAAT
>NW_025382228.1:1127-4185 GCF_016433145.1 Gracilinanus agilis | reverse complement strand
ATCCTTCCATTGCTAGACATTGGATACTCAATTTCTAAAGTTCTTTCCAGCTCTGACATTCTTTATTCCATGTTACCAATCATAGCATTGCTAAGCATTCTGAGAATAATGTCTTAAAGTTCTTTTTTGTTCTGATAATTTATAGCCTCTGTTTTAAGACTCCATCCATTCCAAAATATTCTATGATCAATATTCTAATCTTCTTTCAAGTTCTTACATTCTAAAATCTCAGTTTTGAGGTCCCTTTTCATTGTTAAGCATTCTCAACTCAATCTTCCAATTATCTTTCCTATTCTGACATTCTGTATTCTTTGTTTTTGCACTCCCCCAAAATTAAGCATTAGATAAAAAATTCCAAATTCCTTTCAAATCCCAATTTTCAATATATTTTTTAAAAAGATCCTTCCATTACTAGGCATTTTAAACTCTAAATTCTATAATCAATATTCTAGAGTTCTGAAATTCTATATTCTTAAATTCTTTTCTGCTTGGACATACAATATTCTCTATTTTAAGAGTTCTTCCATTGGGAAACCTTTTGAGAAAAACAATCTCAAATTCATTCTTGTTCTGACATTCTGGGATCTATGTTTTAAGGCATCATCCATTACTAAACATTCCAAAGTTAATATTCAAAGGTTTGCTCATATGCTGGCATCCTATATTCTCGGTTTGAAGGCCCTGTTCATTGATAAGTATATTAAACTCTGTATTCCATATTCATTCTCTATTCAGTCATTGTGTATTCCGTTTTAAGAGTCCTTACAAATATAACCATTCTATGAAATGTATTCTCTATTGAGGGAAGAGGAAGGCACGAGAGAGACTCTTGAGAATTTTAAGGGAAACAAAAAATAAATTAATAAAAAACAACACTAATAATAATAAGTAGCGCACAAAAATAGTTAATGCAGAAATCATGTACACTATAGGGTAAAGCTTGCAACAAAATGGACTCCACTACTATTATATATTAACCTGTATTCATATCTTCTCTAACAACATTATGAGTTAAATGTTAAGTGTGAGTTCAATGATGACACTTCAGTATGAATTACTATTTTAAATGAAATTATATTTTCCTTGTTCACAGCATAAATCTCAGTTTTCATTTGGCTCAGCTGTCTTCTCAGAATATGAGGGAAATGTCTAACGTGGTAAAGTCCAATAAAGATATGGTTTAGAATGCTCTGAATTGTAATATTAGTTCCTGGCCATGAGAGAACTGACAAAAAGTGTAACACCTCAATTGGCCAAAATTGGCCAGGAAGAATATAGAAGCATTCAATAAAATTTAGGGCAGAAAATGGTTCATGGAGAGCAGGATTGTGAATATTTTTCATATAGATCCAGGTTACATTCTGATTCATTTTAATTGGATTTTATTTAATATGACAACTTAGTCACTGAGAAGAGAGGAATAACAATGCCCAATGAAATATTTCAGAGTAAAAATCAATTCAGGCTAAGCTATCAAAAATCAAAGGACCTTTTACACTATGAGTCCAATCACAGAAGACATAATGCATACAGGTTCTTATCTCAGAAGGATATTCAAATTATAGGTCTCTAGAAGTTCTAAGAAGTGTAAGAAACCAGTCTCTCTTTTAATTTTCAAAGAAACATGATGATCTCCCCACAAATCAGTTTCACTCAGTAAACATTCATTTGTGGGTTAGAATAGAATTTTTAAATTTCTTTTCTCCACAATACTATTTCCTGTAGGTGAGAATTCCTTAATCTCAGCTTTGCCTTTTGAAGAAATGAACATTTGGAAAGGATTTCCATAATAACTTGGTTTATGACAAATACCAATGGCTATAAAAATCTTCACTTCTGCAGAATGATAGTGAAAAGGGTCTGCAGGTATCCTATCATGGAAACAATTTATATCCTCTAGTATTCACAAATGCATCAGAGATGGCATAGGATGACCTGGTAGTGCTCCCACCCTGATATTCTAGGAAAAAATTATGTCTACCAGAGTGCCACAAACATATTACCTCAGTTCCAGAGTAGAGCCAAGATGGTGAAGTAAAGCAGAGAAGCTCAGAGTTGCCATGAGAATCCTCTCCAACCAATAAAGGTAGGCAGAGAACATCTGTGGCAGTGGGATGAGAGGGGAATACAGTCTGCAGGGGACTATAGCAAATAGTGAAAAGCAAGCCAAGAGCAAGCAACACAACCCCACTCTACATCTCTGGTTCCAGGTTCAGAATTTAAGCCCAAACCAACAACCAGATCCTGAGACCCTGCCTGGGCAAATAGAGGTTGAAATTCTAAACCTGTGGGGAAGTCTGGAATCCCAGCCCAGGGCAGTCTGTGTGGAAGTGGGCTGATCTGTGTGGGCCCAGAGTGAACTGGGGAGTCCCAGTCTGGGTGTGGGGTAAGGATATAGATCCCAGTTTGCCATAGTTGGTAGACTAGAAGTGGTTCCAGACCTTTTTAATTCAGGGTATCGCTCCAGGACAGGGCCATTAACCATGTACCCCATTAGATCAAGTACACAGTGAGACAAAAAAAACTTACATGTAAGCCTGAGGCTGGAATTTGACCAAGCTCAGAGTAAGATCAAAAGCTTATGCCCCATCAGTGGGAGGTGATTCTTAGAGCTCTCAGTCCTCAGGTTACCATACCATATTTGAAAAACTGAAACTGGCAGAAAACCAGAAAAAAGCTAAGGGTAGCATCAAGGAAGGAATGAAGTTTAAGAAGGTACCCTAAACTCCCAGAAAACAGAGCCTTACTATTAAAAGGTAGGGAGAATGAGCAAACAATTAAAAAAGCAACTAATTTTAGAGAATTTTTATAGAGATAAGGAGCAAGATACAAAGAAGGGGACAGTAAAAGCAAAGGAAACACATGCAAAATCTAAAAGAAAGACATGGATTGGACATAGATTCTGGAAGAGCTCGAAAAGGATTTCAAAAACCATTTAAGAGACACAGAAAAATGGGGAAGAGATATGAAAGCAATGCAAGAAGAAATGAAAAAGGAGACCCAAAAGCTAATGGAGGAAAATCAGGCCTTAAAAATTAGAACTGAGCACCTAGAAACA
>NW_025382228.1:0-1056 GCF_016433145.1 Gracilinanus agilis | reverse complement strand
AAAAATCAACTGACCTGGAAAATAGATCCAAGAGAGACAATTTAGGAATTATTGGACTACATGAAAGCCCTGATAAAAAAAAATCTTGGCCATTATAATAAAATAAATTATCAAAGAAAACTGCCCATATGATATATAAAAAAATGTTACAGGGTGAAAAAGAGGATTGCCCTGAGAGGAAAGGGGATGGAGAGATAGAATGGGGTAAATTACATAAGATGAAGAGGCTTGAAAAATCATTATGAAGAGGGAAGGATAAGGATGGTGACAGGCTGTGCTTAAATATTACTCTTATCGTAACTGGCTCAGAGAGGGAAAAACAAGTATACTCAATGAGGTATAGAATTCTATCTTACCCTACAGAGAAGTAGAAGGAGAATAAGATAGGGAAGGGGGGAGGTCATTAGAGGGAGGGGAAGTGGGAGGATGTGATTTAAAAAAAACACTGATGAGGATTGTAAGAGGGTGATTTTAGGGGATGGGACAAGAATGGTTAATATAGGCCAGTATCAGAAGATTTAACAGGTTTGGGAAGGCTTACAGAACCAGTGTTAATAGGGTAACTGTGGATTGATAGACTGACAAGACCCAGGCAGGCAGAGCTTTTGCTGAGGTAACACACAGAGACCACTCAATAACAGGGATAGTTGTAGGATTTATTACAATAAGTAAAGGTGGAAAAGAAATTTGGATAACCCTAAACTAATATCAACTACTTAAACCTCCCCCAAGATCTAAAGTTGTTCCCTTGTGGTAAGTCTTCAAAGTAATTTCCTATACTGAGCCTAGCCTCTCTGACCTAAAACATCCCTAGTCCTACTGTAACAAAGGCTGCATTAAACCAAAACCCCCTTTTGATGGTAATGGAGAAGTGGTCTATGGCAGGTATCTGGGCCCAGGTGTCTTGATTTCTCTCTCCCTTTCACTGTGTCTCTATCTCCCAACCCTTTTCTGGGTATCTCAGTCTGTCCATCTGTGTCTCTCTGACTCATGCAGGCAGGCTCTGTGTGTCTCTATTTATTTTGGTCTCTCTACATTGATATTTCTCTGAATCTG
>NW_025382227.1:736-4009 GCF_016433145.1 Gracilinanus agilis | reverse complement strand
TATATATATATAGAGAGAGAGAGAGAGAGAGAGAGAGAGAGAGAGAATTATATTTTGCCTCTATAAAAGTTATCTGGATGTGCCCTCATCAAAAGATTTTCATCAGAAGTCTTAGAAAGAAAATTTTTCTCTAAAGTACATTTTAAGGTAAATAAAACAAATGACATTTGAAAACAAATTTTATCACCATCAATTTTAGCCAGCTCATTTCTTTCTAAAACTTATATCTGCTGCTTTAAAAACTTAAATGCTTATTATTTTAAATAAATTTCAAATAAAATGTTATCCAAAATAAATGTTTATTCTTTGCACCTATTGTGCATTTTAATGGAATTTGTGACTCTCTCTAGCTCTTCTATCAAGAAACTTGGATATTTATTGAATTCCCACTGTGTGTAAGACCTGTATTAAATATTTTAAGGAGTCTGGGAGGAAATTAAACAGCACTTTGTCCATTAGAAACTGGCTATAAACATCAGTATTATTTGTTAAATCAAGTTGAGTTGAATGGAATTTAATTTGACAACACATAATGTTGAACTAACCATCTTCCATGGCTGGTATATACTTGTCATGGCTTCTTTGTCACACATTAACTGTCACTTCCTAAAAATTACAGTTCAAGGACTACTTTCTTTGTAGTGAGTCTGTATATAGATATATGTGCCCTCTGGACATTAAATAGCTTGTCAATGTCCTTAAAATTGTGGCACTCAGCACATGGGATGGACCCCTTGTGGTGAACTTGGAAGAAAATGGATAAGAGTTGAGTTATATCAGATGGGAATGAATGGATGGGTTAAGATCTGCATCACTGGGGGAAAAAATCCCAAATTGAGGACATCACAGATCCATGTACATACCTATGTGCATATATATATAAATATTTTACATATATATGCATATATACAGTCAAACCTTAGCACTCCATGGTTTTGGATTTATTTTGGAACTTGTAGTATTCAATATTCACTTGCCACTTGACATGCTTGCTAGAACTTGTTGACATTAAGATCTTGTTTCCAGTTAAATGCTTTTATTTTCATTCTAGCTGCAATGATTTCGTTCCTGTAAAAACTTTTTGTAAGCATTTTTAAAATATAAATTTATAATTGTATGCTACATGGCTACCTCCATCTGTTTCATTTATACATGAAACACAATGTTCCAAAGTCAGGTGCCAATTTTCCAGAGCCTTTTTCTGCTCCTCAGTTTCCATATCTGTAAAATGAGGAGTGATGATGTAGATAATTTCTCTAGGTATTAAATCATCACTAGATACTTTATTACTGATCTACCTGGAGTGGGGAAAAGTATTCATGCTTCATATCACTGCAAAACTTTGCTGAATTTACTACAGGGATCTTTTTTCCTCCCATAATATTTTCACCAACTTTGAAACTAATTCCTACATTTGTATGTAAATATACTTTTCCTTTATTCAAAAACATTGGAGCAGCTGGCTCAATGGGTTGAGAGTCAGGCCTAGAGACAGGAGGTTCTAGGTTCAAATCTAGCCTCAGACACTTCCTAGCTGTGTGACCCTGGACAAGTCACTTAACCCCCATTGACCAGCCCTTACCACTTGCCTGCCTTGGAGCTAATACACAGATGGAAGGTAAGGGTTTAAAAAAATTCTACTCAAAAATGTCTACTAAACATGTCAGTCATATTAGTCTATACTCTGTGAAATGTTTTTTGTAATAGAGTGAAAAATAATGAATTGAAATAAATAATTTCTGAATACAAATCCTTGAATTGGAGATCTTGTCTTCTTCTGTCTTCTTGGGCAATTCTCCAAACTTCTCTTCCACATTTTCTCCAAATATAAGTTCAATGAAGCATGTAGAAGTGGCTAAAGGATTTATTAGTTAGTTGACTTTGAAAGATAAAAGTGTAAAACATAATACAGATCAGATTCTCTTCTAAATTTTCCATGTCTAATAAAAGGGGCATTACATGAGTCACTTGGAATTCATTATGTTATCGCTTTTCAATATGTCTCTCCTTTGAGACATTTTCTTTTTCTTATTTGAATGCTTAAAAGACTGCTAGGTTATTTTCAAGTCTCAGCTGGTAAATATTTAATTAAAAATAGCCTTTTGAGAATCCCTCTAATAGAGTATATACCAATAGAAAGAAGAATAATGAAGTCTATCCTGGACTATGTGAAGTGTCCATAATTATCCTGTGGATTGAGAACTGGTACTTCCAAATATATAAGAATGGCTTATAGGGTTCCGGGTTAAGATGGCGGCAGAGTAAGAAGCAGCTCTTAACCTCTCCTGACCGAAACACACAAAACTCCTCAAGGGGACATAAAAACAAGTCCAGACGAATGGAGGAACCCCACAACAGGGCACAGTGTGGAAGGTACGTGGAATCGAGACATTTCCAGGTTAAAAAGGGCTCTCCTTAAATCGCGAGCTGAGCAACCGCCCCACCCCCACCCCCTCCACACTCACCTATAGCTCCGAACCCAGCTAAAAAGAAATAGAGCAAGTTTGGGGCACCCATCGAGTCATCAGCAGCTCCGGGACCTGTTCCTGAGAGCAGCAAGACTTAGGACCCCATTAAGTCAAGAACGCACGCGAAATCTGAGCGCGCGGGAGCAGAGAGTGGATGCTGGGCGCGCAGAGTGCCGGCTGAGCAGAGGCTTGGGTGCCGGCTGAGCAGAGGTGTGGGTGGAGGCAAACACAGCCAGGAACTAAAGCCTAAGTGGGGAACCAGTGCAGACGGGTATACGACTGTGGAAGTAGCTCCCTGAGACTTGTAAAGAAACCTCCTGCAGAGGATCAAGCAAGGGAATCCACCAGGGGGCTTGACCTTAGAAAAAACTGGAACTAAGACCTCAGGAGCCAATAGATCTCAGACAGACACTGAGAGCGAGGATAAACCTGAGAAGCTGCTGGGCTAATGATGGCTAACCAGTTACAGGAAATTCAGAAGAGAAAGAATAATAACAAAAAAAAGAAGTCTTTAACACTCGACAGCTTCTACACAGAGAAAATCCAGACAACCGAGCAAACAGAGGAGGAGAACAAACAACCATCCAGACCCTCCCCAAATAAGGAAAACTCCTCACAAGCTATGGAAGAGTTCAAATCTGAGATTTTGAGGAAAATGGAAGAGATCTGGCAAGAAAATAACAGCCTAAAAGGTAGAATCTTGCAACTGGAAAGCGAGGCTCAGAAACCAAATGAACTGATAAGCAAATTGAACACAAGAAATGACCAGATTGAAAAGGAATACCAGAAGATTATGGCCGAAAAC
>NW_025382227.1:0-637 GCF_016433145.1 Gracilinanus agilis | reverse complement strand
AGAAGATTATGGCCGAAAACCAAAAGATTATAGCCGAAAATCAATCCCTAAAGGCTAGAATTGAGCAAGTAGAAACTAATGATCTCTCAAGACAACAAGAACAAATAAAACAAAGCCAAAAGACTGAAAAAATAGAAGGAAGCATGAAATATCTCAATGAGAGAGTGACAGACCAAGAAAACCGGTCTAGAAGAGACAATTTGAGAATAATTGGTCTTCCAGAAAAACCAGAAATTAATAAAAACCTGGACTCTATACTAACAGAAATAATTCAGCAAAATTGCCCTGAAGTCCTACAACAAGAGGGCAATATAGACATTGAAAGGATTCATAGAACACCTGCAGCATTCGATCAAGAAAGGAAAACACCAAGAAACATCATTGCAAAATTCAAGAGTTTCCAAGCAAAAGAAAAAATCTTACAAGAAGCCAGAAAGAAACAATTCAAATATCAAGGAGCAACAATCAGGATCACACAGGATCTGGCAGCCTCAACACTAAAAGACCGCAAAGCGTGGAATACAACATTCAGAAAGGCAAGAGAGCTGGGCCTGCAACCACGGATCAACTACCCATCAAAATTGACTATATATTTCCAAGGGAAAGTATGGGCATTCAACAAAATTGAAGAATTCCA
>NW_025382226.1:0-7849 GCF_016433145.1 Gracilinanus agilis | reverse complement strand
TATATATATATACACACACACACACATATACATGAAACTTGTCCACGTTCATACCGACTAGTTGTAGTAGAGCTAGGATTAAATTAGGGTGCCCAGATTCTTAGTCCAACAGCCTTTCTATTAAACTCTTCTGCTCTAAAGAGAAAACCAGAGACTAGGGACATCCCCATCAAGGTTTCAACTCTGACATGGACAATCTAATGCATATCTATCTCCTAGTCCTTACCATCCAACTCCACCTCCATTGTGTAAAGCCACCCATGTTGCACCTCGGAAAGCATCTCCCACGAAGTTCTGTACTGCCATGTCTATGGAGAGAGAAAGCTTCAGAATCCATGATATTTTTCATAAGAAGAAACCCCCAATATGGCTATCTCTTTTTCCTATGGCTAGAATAGTGACAGAAATAAATAATTCTCAATTTGTTATAATCCTATTAAGAACTAGGTCTGGGAAGGTCAAACCACTAAGTCAAAAAATTGATCCTTAATTTTATTAAATAATTGACATTTATATACAATGCTATAAACTTCCCAAAGAAAACCTGCCTCATTACTTTATAGTCTGCCTTGTTTTTCATTCCAAACAGGATTTACCAGCTAAATCAAACACTTTCTTCTCTTTGATATGACTTTGAAAGACTGGGCAATTTCTAGAAATAAAATTCACCTTCAGGATAGCTCACATGGTTCATATTTATTTACATATACAAAGCAGTTTCCTCAATCCAAAGAGGTTGATAAGACAAATATTATAGACATTTCACAAATTATGAAACAAAGTTCAGGAGAAGTCAATCAACTTGCCTCATAGCAGTCATATACCCAGAGTAAGCAGTTCCTTTGCTGTGCCTCCAGCAGCTAAATAACCTTCAAATCAAGATTTTATTCCTTGATATGAAAAAAAGATATTCATTTGCCTGAATTGATCAAATAGTTACTGTAGTGACTCATATGTGGGCGTCATTAACAATAATATATGAATTGATATCATATTACTTGTCTTCTCAATGGATGTGGGAGAGGCTGGAAGGATGGAGAGAATTTGGAACTCAAAATTTTAAAAAATGAAAGAAACAAAGTTCAATTTTTTTTAAACCAATGGTTTCAGAAATACCTGGTAAATTTTATATGAACTGATGCAAAATAAAGAGAGCAGAAAGAGGAAAACATTGTACACACTAACAACAACATTATAATGATGATAAATTGTGAAAGACTTAGCTATTCTAATCAAGATGATGATTCAAATCAATGCCAAAGGACCAATGATGAAAAAAGGTATCTACTTCCTGAGTAAGAACTGATTAACTCTGAGTGAAGATTGAAGCAGAATCTTTTCATTTTCTTTATTTTGTGTGTGTGTGTGTGTGTGTGTGTGTGTGTGTGTTTTCTTTTGCAACAGATAATATGGAAATGTGTTTCGTATGATTTCTCATGTATAATCAATATATTGCTTGTCTTCTCAAAGTGGGGAGACAGGAAGGTGAGGGAGAATTTGGAACTCAAACAGTTAAAAATGAAATTAAAATAATTTTAATGTAATTAATTAGGAAATATTAATAAAATGAATAAAAATAATTAAACATTCTAAAAACCCAACAATATATGGTTTTTCTAACTTAGCTAATTAATCACCCTTGCTAATTGAGTTCTAACCTTTCTCTACTTGTGACTTTGATCCCATCCTTTCCCGTCTCCTTTAGAAGTTTGTCCTTCCCTGAAACTATTCCCTCTCTTTAACTTCACTCTTTATCTGTTTATGAATATGCCTATATCTCCCCACTCATTAAAAACCTTGACTTGAGATCATGCCTCTCCTCTCTTTGACAGCCAACCTCCCAGAAAAAAGCTGCCTGGACATATTGTCTCCTCTTCTTTTCCCTTTGTGGACTTTTCAATTCCTTGCAATCTTGCCTCCAACCTCTTTCTCATCTGAAATTACCTACTCCAAAGTTAACTATGATCTTTTTATTGCCACGTCGGTAAGTCTTTTCTCTCAAACTCTTAGCAGTATTTTATAATTGACTACTTTCTTCCCTGGATATATTCTCCTCCTTGGGTTTTTGCTTTCTCCTAGTTTTTCTACCTGTCTGGCTGCTCCTCAGTTTCCTTTGCTGGGTCATCATAGCTCTCCCTTTATATATAGGTATATCCCAAGGTTTTAGGTCTTTTCTTTCTCTATACTCAGTGATTTTTTTTATAAACCATATACTATGCCAATGATACCCAGATCTAGATATTCAGCCCTAGTCTCTTTCCTGAGTTTCAATCACACACCGCTAGCTGATTACTGGATATTTCCAACTGAATGTCTTATAAGCATCTCCAACTCAATATGTTTAAAATAAAAGTCATTGTATTTTCTCTCAAATCCATCCCTCTACCTAATTTCCTTATTTTTGTTGAAGATGTAATCCTTTTAATCATTAAGGTTTATGGTATCAGAGTCATCTTTAACTTTTCCCTCTTCCTCACCCACATATCCAATCATTTGTATCCTTGATCATTTATACTTCTACAAAATCTCTACCATCTGTCCCCTTTCTCTCTCCTTCCCAGTTTACCTCATCCCCTCTTGCCTGAACTGTTACAACTGCCTCCTAATTGGACTTCCTCTTTCAGTGTCCCCCCCTCTCTAATCCATCCTTCACATAGCTAACAAATAGTCTTCCCTTACTATTGGTCTAACCACATACCTCAAATATTCAAGAAACTTGGTGGTATATTATCTCTAGGATAAAATAGAAATCCTCATTCTGATGTTTAAAGCCCTTCACAATCCAGACATTTCATATTATTCTCCTTCAAGCACTCCAAATTCCAGATAACTGGTCTACTTTTTTTTTTTGTACTGTGAACTTGGAATTCTACCTCCTTGTCCCTGTGCCCTTGTCCTGTGTCCTTGATCTTGTGAAGGCTGTCCATCATGCATAGAATGTATTCCTTCCTCAATTTTGTTTCTTAGACTCCCTAAGTTTATTCAGGGTCCTTTCGGATACTATGTCCCTAGGAAAGCTTTTCATGATTACTCTGTTGTTAGTGCTAGGTCCTTCCTCAAATTATCTTCCATTTACTCATTAGTTTACTTGTTTAATGGTCATTCTAGAATGGCTTGGACTAACTACTTTGCTATCAATAGGCATATGGAAAAAAATGTACCAAATTTCTAAAAATTAGAGAAATGCAAATTAAAGCAACAGTAAGGTTCCACATTATGCTCCACCATATTGGTAAAGATGGGGGGGAAAAAGGGGAAATGACTGGTTGCTTTCTGAGGGAGACTAAGTTGCTAAAATGAAGCTGTGATAGGATCAGAACTGGAAGTCAGAGATTTCTGCAACAGTAAGACTTTTAAAAAATTGCTCTGTAAAGAGTGAATAGTGGCAACAGCAATGGCAGAAAATGGAGGACAGTTTTTAGGAAACTGACCCTAAACTTACAGCGACTGGAGTCTTTTCCTTTCCTTGGCTTATTGCTCTGATAATTAAAATAATTCAACAATGAACAACTGAATGAAGTCTACTTGTCAGAAAAACCACTGGAATAATAAATAGCTAATTCCATTATTTTTGTCTTCTGTTTTACTGATGCATACAACTGGTGACATAGTTTCTCAGTAAGTGTTTCTCTGCTGATTTTTAATTTTGCATACTGGTCATTTGTATTTTTAAATGATGATTTTCTAGATAAAGATGTTTTTAACTATATCTTGAGTTGGTTTCCCCCCACACACACCCTTCCCATAGAATGGGATATAACAGTTGGGAAGGAGAGAGAACCTGGAGATAATTAATTATATCAAATTGAACTGACTGGAAAATTTTCCTTTCAGGTCTGGTGATCAGAAGAATTTCCCTGGGGCTCAGAGTTCTATGAATTTTACTAATAATCTGTATTCTTACACTTTCTAACTATTCAAAGAAAAGAAGCCATATGGACTTGAGACCTTTGTTCTAGTATTAAAAAAAACTCTAGCTAATTATTTATCTTTCAGATGACAGGTTGATCTTTACCAGATGCCTTTTGCGTTTCCTCCATCCCTAGTAGTGAGATTGAGAAAGAGTAGAAGCAACAACCTCTCAGAAAGGTTATATCTAAAGCCAGAATAAAGGCTGAAGAGTAGAGAGAGGAGTGGTCAAGTAAAATCAAACTGTCCTCCACAATGGCATGTGCTAGGCAACACTTGATTGTAAACTCCCTCCCAAATTAGAATGTAAGTTCCTTGAGAGCAGAGACAATTTCGTTATTATTGTATCCTCAGAATTTAACACAGTGTCTTATACATAGTAGGCATTTAGTAAATGCTTGTTGGATTTAATTGAAGTTTCAATGCTGCTAAAGGAATTCATGTATGATTTCACACTCTACATTTTGGTGCCCTTGGAGAGAGATGCAATTACTTTGCCCTAGTTATATCTCTGATCCATGGTCATATATCTAGTAAATGCTGGACTTTGGATTTGAACTCAGGTCTTCCCACTTTCTCTCCATAGTTTTAATTCTACCGTGCCATAAGGAGATTCAAAAGAATGTGTCATAGGCTCTAAAATCTAAAATCCTGCCAGTGCTCTGAGCAAATGTAGCCTATTAAAATAAGTGTATAACTTCCAAAAGGGGCAATTTTGAATATGCTGACATTAATATTATATAAGTAACATATATGACATATATATATACACACAGAGAGGGGGGAGGAAGAGAGCAAAGAAGGAAGGGAGGGAGAAGGAGAGAGAGAGAGGGACAGAGACAGAGACAGAGACAGAGACAGAGAGAGAGAGAGAGAGAGAGAGAGAGAGAGAGAGAGAGAGAGAGAGAGAGACTCATTCTNAGAGAGAGAGAGAGAGAGAGAGAGAGAGAGAGAGAGAGAGAGAGAGACTCATTCTTATATTTACATTCCCATTGTCTAGCCCAGTACCTGGCACATAGCAGCACTTAAAATCCTTGATGAATGATTGGTTGGTATGTTTGCTTGGAACTTAGTCTTTTTGTAGTCAATATTTTAGACTTTTCTGTGATTGATACTCAAATTTTTTCAGTCATTATCTCAATTTACCTCCTACTCAAATCGCTAGTTTTCCTATATATACACTTGGCTCTATTAACACAAACTCACTGACAAATAAGGGTATTTGTAAAGATTTTATTTACTCTCCTGATCAAAGAACTAGGTCATAAATTTTTTTGAAAAATTATTATTTGATTTTTTAATGTGTCCTCATAATAATTTGATATTTTTGACCACGCACATGACATGGCTCATTTAACCTTTATCTCACAGGGCCCATGAATGACATTTTTATATATTATTTTTAAATTCAAAATATATAATATTTCATGCTATTGATCCTTCCTGGAACCTTTCCTTTTATGGAGCCAAACCCTGCCCATATTTTAAGATCTAACTCAAGTCCTCCCTCTTCCTGACTACTTCAGTCTTCACAGATCTTCTTCTGCTCTGAGAGCCCTCATCATCCCTCTCACCTGCACAGAAAGCAGATCCGTCATAAATGTTGGAGGTTTCTCTGAAAGGACTGTCTGTCCCACTGACATCATGATGGTCTCGGCTGAGGACCACAGGGGCCTGGACAGTCAAGCACAAACAATCAGCAAAGCTTTCTGATAGATACAAAATTAAAGTCTATGGACAACAGTTTTCAAGAGGAAAAATGTAAATTGTCAATAACCACATAGAAATATTCTAAATCAATAATAAATCAGACAAAACACAAATTAAAACAATTCTAGAGGCATCTAGGTGGCTCCATGGATAGAGAACCAGGCCTAGAGATGGAAGATACTGGGTTCAAATCTGGCCTCAGACCAGGGCAAGTCACTTAACCCCAATTTTCTAGCCTTTAGCATTCTTCCGCCTTGGAACCAATACTTAGTATCAATTCTGTGACAGAAAGTAAGAGTTTAAAAAAAATAGTGCTGAGATTCACTTTTCTCCCAATATGATAAAAGATGAAAAGAATTGAAGTTGGAGTTACTGTGCAAAGACAGACACACTAATAGACTACTGATGAAAATGAATTGACCCAATTATCTTGAAAACAATTTGAAATTATGCAAGAAAAGTCACTGAACTATTAATGTAACCTTTGATCTTAATTAATTAATTAGGAGTTCATTAGGAATATTTCTCTACAATCTAGTAATCTTACTACTGGGCATATACCCTCAGGAGATCAAAGACAGAAAGAAGAGTCATCTTTATACCAAAATATTTATAGTAGCACTTTTTGTGATAGCAAAAATCTAGCTGGGGTGGGGAGCTTGGGGGTGTGTAGGGGTGGATGCTGATCATTTGGGAGAGGTTGAATAAGCTGTGGTATATAAAAGTAATAGAATATTATCATAAGAGGTATATAAATGTAATAGAATGTTATTATACCATAAGAGAGAACAAATAGGAGTAACAGAAAAGTATGAAAAGACTTGTATGAAGTAATGTAGAGTGAAGAAAATAATCAAGAGAAAAATATCAACAGTATTCACAATAAGGTAAATGAAAACAATATTTAAGAAGCAGCTGAACTCAGCTTAAATGCAATAATCAAAGTGTTGGAGAAGAAATAATGAAACAAATTCCCTTTCTTAGTGGAGAGGCGGAAAGATGGAATATATAAGCTAAGAAATACGGTATGATAGCTGATGGTAACCAATTTGGCTTAAGTTTTTTCTTTGTTACAATGGAGGGTTCTTTTGAGATGAAAGTTATGAGGAAAAAGAGAAAGAAACATTTTTATTAAATGCCTACTATGTGCTAGACATTAATTTAAGGGATTAAGATGTAGAAAGGATTGACTGTGGTGTTTGTAAATAAAAGCAATAAAACTTTTTTTTTTAATCTGTAAACTAAGTTGGATAAGAATGGAAAGTTGGCCAATGGACTGGAGTCCATAGGGTATTTCTTTCCCTTGAGAAAGTAACTATATATTAAATTAGTTGGAGGAAGTAAATTTCTGATGGCTAAGAGAGAAGGTCCAGACCATCCTTCAAGAAGTTGCCTACCATATTAGTCTTTAGGACTATAGGTACTCTGTGTAGAAGTTTGCTTGATTTACTTAGGTTTAGACACAAAATGAGAGTTATCAGTTTTCTATTGCTAATTTCTATCTTCTTTGTGGGACTCTGTTAGACTTGGCTTTATTGAACTTATCTTTTTCTTTTTCTATTCTTTGTTACATAAGATGGCTCTCCAAGTCATAGAGGGGAAGATTGATGTTTTTAGAAATTAAGATTAAAGAAAAGCCAATAATGAAGTCAATTAAAAAAAACTATAAATAATTTTAATCCACAAATCTGTCAGACAATCTGGTTGTGCAGTTGGGTACTTGAAAATAAAACTATAGAAAGGTAAAAATAAACTTGAATAAAATTTCAAAGGAAAAAGAGACATACAAATAAGATGAATCTTTTTGAGACTTCCAAACATAATTATTTGGAAGTTAAGAAGAATAACAAAAAAAATTCTAAACCAACCAGCAAGTCCATTTGATGTTAACAATTTTAAGTTCTACCATTAAGTGTTTAATGAAGCATAAAAGACAGAGGTTGGATTAGCCAAAAAGCATTCTATTCATGAAAAAAATAGATTTAATTTTTAAAACCATTTAATTAATTAATTAATTTAGGGTGTGTTCCCATGGTTACAGGATTCATATTCTTTCCCACCCCTTCTCCCTCCCCCTTCCTATAGCCAATGAGCAATTCAACTGGGTTTTACATGTATCATTGGTCAAGACCTGTTTCCATATTATTAATTTAAAAAAATTGACTTTTTATAAATTTATACATGGGTGTGTATCTCTCTCTTCATCTGCCTTCCCATCTTTTCATCTTTT
>NW_025382225.1:0-4038 GCF_016433145.1 Gracilinanus agilis | reverse complement strand
TCTCTCTCTCTCTCTCTCTCTCTCTCTCTCTCTCTCTCTCTCTCATAATTAGGTTCGTCAGATGCTCTGTTTTCAGGTAGCCCAGTACTGCCTCTACTGAGCCTTGGAGCACTACAGAACCATCTCACTGAGATCCATTGATTCATATGATCACAAGATTATGGTTTGGGGCTGAAAGAGACCTTAGTGAAACATTTTGTCTTCTCTTTTTTTCCAGTTAAGGAAATTGAGACCCAGAGAAGTCAAATGACTTCCTCCAAGTCTCACAGTAAGTGGCAGGATCAGGATTCGAATCCCCACTTGGGATGCCAAACCAAAACGATTTCCTTTACGGCAATGTTGTCAAACTCAGATCGAAACAGGCACAACTGAAATATACTAAAGATCTCTCCTGGCTGCATATTGAGCAAGTTTTTCAATGGAATGTTTTCTGCATTTTATTTTATTTTTATGTATTTTATCAAATATTTCCCAATTACATTTTAATCTAGGTTGGCTGCACTCCAGTCTTCCCCAGCTGCATTGGATACCTTTGCTCCACAACACGCTGCCTTATAGTGAAAAAATTAAATGGATGAAAAAAAGCATATTTCCCAGATTATGTATGAAATACACTTGTGGAGGCAGACACTTTTGCTTAGACACTGGAAAAGAAGTGGGTCTCAGCATCAAGCAGGAATTTTTCTTGTTATTCCATCATTTCAATTGGGTCCAACTCCTTGTGATCCCATTTTTGGCAAAGATATTAGAGTGGTTTGCCATTTCTTTTTCCAGCTCATTTTATAGATGAGGAAACTGAGGCAAATAGGGTTAAGTGACATGCCCAGGGCCACACAGCTAATAAGCATTTGAACCTGGATTTGAATTCAGATCTTCCTCATTCCAGATCTGGTGCTACATCCACCGTGTTGTCTAGCTGCCCTCAGACAAAAATAGGAACATTCAATGGCTTGCACTAGGAAGCTGGGGCTCTTTCAATGAACCCAAGGTTCTTGCTGGTGCAAAAGCACATCTTTTTAGCATAGATATTCCCCTGGAGATGTCTTATAGCTATAAATCGTGGAATGCCAGGCCCTCCAAAGAATCAACTTTTCTGGCAGACCAATGAAAAGATAAATGCATGGCAGATTTGAACATATTATCAATAAAAAAATATGCATTGGAGAAATTACATGAAAGATCAAGAAAGGGCAGGGACCAGTTATGCAATGGGAAAGAGGGGTATTAATAAGAATAATAGCAATAACAGTAATAACAAGGGTTTATATAGCACTTTAAGGTTTACAAGTCTTTTACATACATTATATGAAATAATAATATTTGTAAAGCACTTTAGCACAATCCCTGGCACTTTAATAAATGCTTATTTATTTTTTCCTGGCCCCCAAACCCTTATATCATTCAATTCTTGCAACAGCTCGGAGAGGTAGATATTGTTATTTTTTATAGTTGAGCAAACTGAGGCTGAGAGAAATTAAGTGTCTTGTCCAGGGTCACACAGCTAGGAAGTATCTGAGGGTTGGATTAGATTAAAATCTTAAATCTATGAGATATTAAAAAAAAACCAAATCAAAGGGAGATTTCTAGTGATTTGGGTCAATCCTCTATGAAGCATAGGCTTAATGGCAGGGCCAAGAATTGTCCAGGGTGAGGAGACATGCTGAGCTGTGATCAGTCCAGTGATGGATCACCATCACGGATGAAATCATAGATTTATTGGAATAGCAAAGTATTCTGTTGCTACTCTTAGGTGTAAATTAGACCATCTAAGCCAAGGGGGCTTGTTTCCCATTTGAGAAATTATAATGACTTGAGAGAAACAAGACACTCAGCCCTCTTCCCGTCATGCCCTTGGAACACAATTTACTCCAGGAAGTACTTAAGCTCATCTGCGTAAAAGTACAAATTATTGGACTGGCATAATTAAATTCCACGGTGAAATTGGGGCTTTACTCTGTATCATGACCACACGAGATGATCTTCATAACAAAGATGGGAATCGTGAGGACCAAACAAAACAATAAATGGATGTGCTTTCATCTGCCGTCACATTGGATATCGGATTGAATGCCTCCCCATCTCCTCACAGACAGATGGTTACCCCCAACTTCTGTAACAACACCACTACTGAGCCATCTTGGCAAAGGTAGCAATTGGATAAAAAGAACTGCATCCATTTAATTCCTCACCAAAATGTTTTTTCACAGTTACTGAAAACTTTCTTTAGTTAAGGAGCTTGTCAAGCTAAGCCTCTTAGGTTAATAAGCTCCTTCCTTGCTTTGCCACTAATGTAATTTCCGATTACTAAGCTAAAATATACAAGATGGATTTACCATTTGCTTGGCCAACTCTTGATGTTTCGTTAACAAAAACAAATGGTCCAGATGATCAAATTGGGGATTTCTGATGCTATGGGTGACCATTTCGAAAGGGTTTTTCTACAGATGTTTTCATGCCTGTGTGTACTCTTTTTTTTTTTTTNGTCAAGTGACTTGCCCAGGGTCACACAGCTGGGAAGTGTCTGAGGCCAGATTTGAACCTAGGACCTCCCGTCTCTAGGTCTGGCTCTCAATCCACTGAGCTACCCAGCTGTCCCCCTGTGTGTACTCTTGCTGAGAGGCAATGTACCTTATGTGTGGAGTCAGGAAGACCGAACGCGAGCTAGCTCTGTGACTCCAGGGAAGTCACTTCACCATTCAGGGCTCAATCTAGACAACTCTCTAAAAGTATAATTCATAGAGAAGGTGTTGGTCTGCAGTGGTCAAAGAAATTCTTTCAACTGGGAGTATTACTGAAATGGTGTGTCTAGTCCTTCTTTATAGTCTGCCATTTTCCCCTGCAAGATGCTTTGTCCCTAAAACAGACAATTTCATTGAGATGGCTCCCGATGCTTTAAAAGAGATCGCTGTCCTCTGTTTCTTACCTTTCAGATTCAAAGCTGGAATTCCAGGTCTTTCCCCCTTGCTTCATGTTTTGCCAAGTGTCTAGAGATCAAATTCACTGTTTCTCCAACATTTCCTCCTCTTTGCTCCCCAGCTCTGCTTTCTTTTAATTTCCTTCTTAGCATCATTCCTTTGGGAGACGTTTGAAAGGAACGTGTGTTTGTGTGGGCCGACCACATGGAGATAAAGTCTGGCCCATGAGTGTTTGTTATGAGAAGTCGCCTACCTCCAAGGACGGGGCAAGGGAAAGGCTTCCAGCCCCTCGGGGGCTTTCATTTGCTTACAAGATGACTCACCAAATGGGCTTTCTCAATAATTCGACTGCCGCTTTGCTTTCTTTGCTGGACCGGTCTGTGATGGACAGTTTTATAATAAAAACACATCTTTTTTTTTCAAAACCTCAGATCTTTTGACGTCAAGGAAAGGCCCTCAGTGACTCATTTACTTGGGGCTTCCAAAGCTCAGTGGTAGTTCTTGCTCATATAAGGTTAGAGCAATAGTGATGACAACAATGCAATGGCGGCGTGTTGTAATGGTTAGAGAGCCAGTCTTTGAATCAGGAAGGCGTGGGTTCAAATACTGCCTTAGACACCAACTGATTTGGACCCAGACGAGTACTTTGACTTTTCACTGTCCCCAGTCAGTCTTAGATTATCGTTTCCATTGATGAAGGCAGTGTCACACTGGGAGTCCTTCCTTCCAGGGAAATTACAGGTAGAGCCCATTTTCCCAGTTAATAATAGTGATTAAAAATTATAATTATAAGATCAAATTGTATAATTATAAAATAATTAATCACAATTTAATAATTTCCAGTTAATCATTATAATACACCTTACATTTATACAGCATTTGACAATTTTCAGTGTATTTTCACTTTGGTTATCTTTTCTGAACCTTTAATAACAGCCCTGGGAAGTAGACAGGCCAGACATTGCTATTCCCATTTTACAGATGAGAATACTGAGGCTTAAAGAAATTGACTAATTTGCTCCCCTAGGCTGTAAGCCCCTTGGAGGCAGAGACTTTGCCGAATCTCTTCTTTACATGAGAAACCACGTGCAGCGGAGACAGCACTGGATTTGGTGTCAGAGGA
>NW_025382224.1:0-6723 GCF_016433145.1 Gracilinanus agilis | reverse complement strand
CTAGGCCTCTTCCATTCATGTCTAGAATCCATTTCCTCCTCATTAGCCCACCTCCAAAAATTTCTTAGTGCCTTCAAGTCACAGGTCTCCCTTCTACATATAGGCTTTTCTGATCTACACAAGTGTTAGTGCCCTCCCTTTCCCTAAACACCTTGTATTGTATTACTTTTTATTTATTTTGCACATTTTATTCTGTATATGTAACTCTCTGTAAACTTAAAAAAAAACACCATTTCCTTCTGTCTTATTGATTCTAAAGCAGAAGAGTAGTAAGGGATAGGCAACTGGGGTTAAGTGACCTTCCTGGGTCACATAATGAAATGTCTTGAGACTGGATTTGAATCCAGGATCTCCTGTCTTTATGTTTAGAACTCTATCCACTGTATGACCTAGATGCCCCTTTCTGTGTGCACGTTCTCTCTGTGAATTCTCTTAGAATAGGAATGGTTTAATTGTTTGGTCCAGAGTTATAAAGTTCGGTCTAGAGTTATAAAGTCCAATGTTATAAATCTTTGTTGACAGTTTCCCCCTACATTTTGCTAAGCTTAGCTTATCCTCCTGCCTTTAGAATTAAGAGAACCCCCATTCTTCCTTATCCTAGTTCCCCTCTTCTTCCTGATTTTATGAAATATTACAACAATGTGCCTTGTAAAGTTTGACCTGAAGTTACAGCTAAAGAAGGCAAACTGAGAGGGGGAAAAAAGTTTTGTTTTGTTTTAAAGTCCATCAGGGAAGAAATAAGAGAGAGAACTCATTAACAGGCAGGGTAGAAATAAACAATATCTAGTACTGAATGACAAGTTGCTGTTGGGAGGTTAATGCCAAAAGGAAATAAGTGAATTCAAGGAATACAGAAACTCTCTGAAGTTAGGGATAATAGATAGCATCACATATTTGTACAATCTTGGAGCTTCAAGAAACCCTAGAGATTGTCTATTCTCTCACATACCTGAACAGGAAGTCTTTGTAAAACATTCCCCATAAATTACCATGTGGCCTATTTGAAAGCCTCCACTGATGAGGAACCCATTTCCTCCCAAAGCAGCTGATTTCACTTTTGGGTAGCTCTGTTAGAATATATTATTTTTCCCCCTTTGAATGAGCTAAAATTAACCCATTTGCAACATTTACCTATTTCTCCTACTTCTGGCTTCTAGGGTAAAACAGATTAAGCCTAAAGCCTTTTCAACAAGACAAGCCATCAATTGTGATGTCCTTTCTGAATCTCCTCTTCTCTAGTTCCAAATCCCATCACTACTCTGTTCATCTTCTTTAGATCATGCTTTCCCATTGCCAAAATTGTGTCTGGAACAATAATGAGATACTGCCTGACCAGGACAGAGTATATAACAGAACTATTATCAACTCCTACTTTTGTAATGCAATCTTTATAGTATTAGTTGCTTAATTTTTTTTTAAATAACCATACCTCACAGTTGAAACATAATGAGCTTCCCATCCACTAAAACAATAATAGTTTACAAATACATATATAGTCTTAGGTTTTGCAAAGTGATTTACCTACATTATTTAATTTAAGCCTTTCAGCCCAAGTCCTCCCCTGTTCTTGTCTTATCCTAATATGGCATTAACCCAAGGTCCTCAAGGCCTTTTAGATAAATTCAGTCTCTAGTTAAGTTTTGCTAAACTGAAGAGGCTTTAATATGGGTCTGGTGATAGTGATGCTGATTTCCCAAGGAACATCCTAGCTAAGTTCAGAGGATCTCATCACCACATTGACTAAAAGGTAATGCATTTTTTCAGTCACCAGAACTCCCAAGTACTATTTATTAAGTCATAGCAGGGTTGTACTCAGTATTAACAAAAGGAATATTCAAGTCAATCAGATTATAAAAAGTATGAATATTGATAGGAGCAACAACACTCTGAGGTAGATAATCCAAGAGGTATTGTCTCCATGTTGTAAAGAAAGAAACTGAAACTCAGAGAGGTTAAATGACTTTCGTTAGATTACATCCAGTAAGTAAGAGAGCCAATCTCTCTAACTAACCTAACCAAGTGCTTTTTCTACAATACGTTAAGGCCTTCCTTTCTTCCTTCCCTCAAAAGAATAAGTTTTAATGGTGAGGCAAAATCTAATTATAATAATAATTGTAATTATTATTATTAGTAGTAATAGCTAGCATTTACATAGCACTTCAAAGTTTGCAAAGAAAGTTTGCAAAGTAATCTAATTTTATCCTCACAAAACCCTGGGAAGTCAGTGTTATTATTTTGCCCATTTTACAAATGATGAAACTGAAGCATAAGAAATAAGAACAGTAAAGACTCTGTTAAGAAAGGAAACCTATACATATCACGGAAATCTGAGAAAGTACAAGATTTTTATATTGCTCCCAAGTTTCCAATATAGACTCTATTCTTTCTTTTGTTGTTTATTCAAACTGTACTTTAGAGTGAAACCATGAATACCCCTTGATCCAGTGATGCCCCTTCTATAACTATACTTCAAAAAGATGAAAGAAAGGAAAAGGACCAATATGTACAAAAAATATTTTTGGCAGCTCCTTTTTTTGTTTGTTTGTTTGGAATAGCAAAGGACTGGAGACTAAGAGGGAACCAGGGGAATGGCTGAACAAATTGTGCATATGAATGTAATGAATACTAGTGTGTCATAATCAGTGATGAAATTCATGGTTCAGAAAAACCTGGGAAGACCTCTCTGAACTAATTCAGAATGAGGTAAACAGAACCAGAATAATAATAGAAACATGTTAAAGATTAAAACAACAACAACAAAAACTGTGAAAGACCTAAGATCTCTGATCAAGTCAATGATCATGATTCTAGAGAATTAATAATGATCTGTGTTAACTCACCTTCTGATAGAGAGATAAATATATTCAAAATGCTGAAGGAGACATGTATTTTTGGACATGGATACTATGGAAATGCATTTTGTTTGAATATTAATATTTGTTATGAGAGTTCATTTTTCTTTTAAATCTACAGAGGTGGGGGGAATGCATGTTAATTGAAAAATAAGATAAATGTAAGATAGTATGTATGGGGTTTGTGCCCTTGGCCATTTCATATATATATATATATATGCACATATGTATGTATTTATATAGATATGCCTAAACCTATCCTATTATAATGTAAGTTATTTATTATAAAAAAGATGAAATTATGAAGCATTCATTAATTTTGGAATATCAAAAGCTCATGTAGATAGTGACATATTCAATATGAATAGGGGAACACATGGAAATAGTTAAGAATCACTGACCTTTAAAAAAAATTAACCCTTGAAGAACTTAAAACTATGAAGCAAATGCCAGAATCTAATAGACTAGATTATTGCAATCTAAATTGCAATCATTTTTCCTATGTCTGTATATGCCTTGGTGTCATGCTTACATTTTTCAGAAGTGTTCAACCTTTCTTCTTTTTTTGTTGACATTTATAACAGCATTTATACAGTGTTTTAAGGTCCACAAAGTGTTTTCCTTAAATTGTTATCTTACCTGATCGTCACATTAGCTCTGTTATATAGGTGCTATCATTATGTCAGTTTTACAAATGAGGAAACTGGGGCTTAGGTAAGTTAAAATTAAGAGTAATACAGTTATTGTGTGAGACAGGATTCTATCTCATGTCTTCCTGATGCTAAAACCAGTATTAATTAAGACTAGTTTTAATATAACTTTAAACAAATATATCATCATTTTTTATTCCTAAGAATTTAACATGTATTCAGTTCAATGTTTCATGGCATTTAGACTAGAAGAGCAATTTAGAAGACATTCCATTGAACCACTCTCAATATACAGATGAGGGACATGAGATCTACAGAACTGATGTGACTTGTCCAATGTCACATAGGTAGTAAACATAAGAATATGGTTTCAAACCCAGGACCTTTGACTATAAACGCAGTGCCAACTCTATTACATTTTATTTTATTTATTTGTTTTTTATTTTAAACCCTTAACTTCTGTGTATTGGCTCCTAGGCAGAAGAGTGGTAAGGGTAGGCAATAGGGGTCAAGTGACTTGCCCAGGGTCACACAGCTGGTAAGTGTCTGAAGCCAGATTTGAACCTAGGACTTCCTGTCTCTAGGCCTGACTCTCAATCCATTGAGCTACCCAGCTGCCCCTCTATTACATTTAAAAAAGAAAAATACCCTTTATAAAACTCAAACTTTTATCCTAATATTATTAACTCTACACTAATCAACTGAGGCAATCCATTCAGCTAAACCCATCTGGGTTATGAAAATTATAACTTTGTGACATAAATTTGGACATATCTATATCAAGTTCATTTATCTAGAATAAGAAAATCTCATCAAAATTGTGGATTTTAAAATAGTTTCAGAACAGTTGGGGGAGAACACATTTGTATTTATTTGAAAGAATCCTTTGCAAATGAATAAGGTTAAAGGAGACATTTAGTCAATTAAACAGATAATACTATGATTCCATGGTACGCTCAGCTGAATAATAATTAGTTATATAAAAATGTCTTGTTAAGTACTTTATATTATGGCACATTTAAAACTATCAAGTCTTTTAAGGTATTTTTTACAACTGGAGGTTGTACAATACTTTATTCCTCATTACTAAATTGCTTTGAATATTATCTATACAATGCAGTATAAGGCATACACATGTACAGAAATATGTAGCCAAGTTTTAATAATAAAAAGAATAAAAGAGAATGGTTTTAAAAAAAACTACCCAGCCTCCTGTCACTGTGACTGGATTAAATATAATTAAAACAGCTTCAAAACACAGCCAAACCCAAAGATATGTAAGACTGTATTGTGAAGAAAATGACTGCCAAATTGTAAGCCAAGAACAGATTGGTGACTTAAGAACTTTAAAATTAGTTCTAAAGTGTTGGTTCAGTAGTTTGCCTCATAATAACCTGTTGTTACAACACCTTCCCCTAAATACTACAGCATAACTAAAAATTGCATAAAATTCTGTTAAAATGTGAAAGCATGGACCCTGTGGTTGTTTTATGAACACCCTGGTTATAACTAATGATACTGTCTTCAAGAGCAACTACATAGTGCAACTAAATCATTCAGTACTAACAATGAGATGCCCGGCACTCATGAATTGAAGGAAAGTATGTTTCATTAGACAGATAAGAAAGTCCAGATGTATAGATGGGCACCTATATGTAATTTGTCTAGTTCTATAAATGAATTGGCAAACAAGCATAATGATAGGCAGCAAGTATCTGTACTTATAAAAACCTATTCAAGGAGAATAACTTTACTTCAACAAAGTCCAACAGCATGTGCACAGACCCATGAAAGAAATTCCAGGTTCCACCAGACCAATGTTCCACTATAAGTGAAGACCTACAACCTCTCCTTGGAATTCTACCATGTCCTCTCCAGCAAGGCTCTGCCTAAAGAAGTACTTTACTACCTTGTCCCAAGCAAGGAGCACTTAGCAGAATTGAGGATGTCAGTGTGGAAGCCCCTCCTCCTCCTCCTGGCCAGTCATCTCCGCTTTGGGTCTTTTGAAAGACATCTCTCCACCTTCCCCTCAGAAAATAAGAATGAACTGACACAAATATCGTTTCCCCTCTTCTTCTCTCCCTCCCTCTCTTCAAGTGAAAACTCTGAAGTGGGCAACAAGCTCTAAAAAACTGAAAACCCCGGCGACCCTCAACCTCAACCCCAACCCCCCACCTTTGCCCTCTTAGCCATTTGCCTTGACACCGCCGTGCATTGAAATACTGGGAACCACTGCTTACCACTGCGGCCAGGGAAATAAACCCATCCAGCATTTCCTTGTAAACACTCCTCGGTCAGTTTCCCTAAGTGAGGAACATCTTTCAGTGGGGGCTTTGAGACCCCGACTCCTAAGCCACTCTCCCTCCCGCCTGGCCTCGACGAAGGAGAGACGCCAAAACAGTAATAACAAGGATGAGGAAAAGAATCGCTCGATACCTCCAGAGCTGCTCCTTTGGCTGCCTTCTCTCGGCGGTGGCCGATGCCACTGCCACTGCCGCCGCCGCCGCCGCTGCTGCTGCTGGGAGGGCTGTCTGGGTGCTCGCTGCTGCCACTGGGCGCTGATCAGCTGATATTTACCTGTGAGGTAATGCACACTCTGTAAGGTCATCATCATGCAGCAGCCCCTACCGAAGCCAGCCCAGTGCGGAGCCCGGGAGCTCCGGGGAGAGCCCAGTTCACGTTGCCGCCGCTCCCCACTCAGCTGCCCGCTGCCCGCCCCAGTCGAAGGGGGTGGGGGGAAGGAATGCTGCATCGCAGAGGCTGCAGCTCTGGGCACATGCTTAGGACTCGCTTGGGCTAAAAGCCAGCGGCACAGGTGGGGAAGCCCTGTTAAGTGGGTGTTTTTTTTTTTTTTTTTGGTGGGGGGGGGGTGAAGCCTACCCTTCTCCTCCCTTTCCCTCCCCCCATTCCTGCTCAGCTTCCACTGTTTACTTTGCCTCCTTTTGCATTGCCCTTCCTCCTGCCTCAGTGCCACTCTCCACCACCTCTTCCTCTCCTCCCGGTGTTGGTGTCAGTGACTGCTGCTGCTGCTGCTGCTTTTGCTGCTGCTGCTGCTGCTGCTGCGGTCCCTACGCAGCTGTGTAATGCACGTCATGAGCACCTCCCGATTCACAGAGCCTCTCTACGGCGAGCCGGGGGCAGCGTGCACCGGCTCAGCCCGGGCTTTACGCCCACTCCGCTACACACTCACATACACACACCCCTCTCTTCCCATCCCAACC
>NW_025382223.1:10132-12676 GCF_016433145.1 Gracilinanus agilis | reverse complement strand
AATGTGTATTAGTTCTAAGGCAGAAGGGTGCTCAGTGCTGTGGCTGACTCCAGAACTGCTGCTCGTTGTCCCTGATTAAAGACCCCTGTCTAGTTGCTACTTAGATAGTCATCTTTATTCTCAGGTTGCCACATCTGAATTTGTGAGAGAAAGTGTGTGCATTGTCCCGGGGGCTGGGAGTCCGGATGAAGTCGGAGGAGCTTTGCCTTCCTCACCATCAGGACAGGACCAGGGTGCCCTCTTTCCACTTCCCCTTTCCTTAGAAACTGGCATCACTGACGTTGTTGGCGGTCCCTGTTCTTTTCCTTTGTCCTTTGATTCTAGGTGGTGTTGCCTCCAGATGAAGGTAAACTGGTTTCACTGAGTTCCGAATAAGTGGCTGTTATAGATGCGATGCCGGGTGGGGATCTTCCAGGCAGAGCTGTTAACTATGGAGCAGAGGGACCAGCCTCTAAGTGGTTTTCTTCCCTAAACAGCAGCCTCCAGGCTTTATTGATTCCCTCTAATAAGTGCCATAACTCCCCAAAACAGGATAAAGGGGCCGGGGAGCAGAGGGATCCTAGGCATCACACTTTAAAGGAAAAACAGGAAGCCTGTCATTTCTATAATACTCACTACACTTTACAAATAAATGATTTAATCCTCACAACAACCCTGCCAATTAGGTGCTTTTGTACAGGGGAGAAAACTGGTTAAGTGACTTGTCCAAGGTCACACGGCTATACACTCTCTGAGGCTAGATTTGAATTCATAGCGATATTGCTGCCAAAACTGAGTCAGCGATGACGCTTCAGGGCTTCACATACAAAGTGTGAAATGACCGGAAGTTTGAACCTGGACTTTCTACCTCTGTGTCCCCGGGCAAATCCTATAACCTCTCTGGGCTGCTGGTTCCGCTGGAATAAAAGGAGGGGATTATGGGAGATGCCTTCCAGCTCGAAATCTCCGGAAGCTCCGACCCTCCTATCATTTCCTTCCCCATCTCGCTGTCCTCTTCTCCAAGAGAGCTCGTTTGGGCCCAAAATGCCTCCCGGTGGAACGCCGAGAGGCCAGTCCTGGGGGGCCGGAAGGGCCAAGGAGAGGCGGGAAATCTCACTCTCAGAGGCCGCCCCTCCCCCCTCGCGGGGATGTTTATTTGCTTTTGTTTGTTTAGGCCTCGGGGGCGTTCTCCGAGAGGAGGCCTGAGGGGCTGCTCTACAGACCGTTACAAAGTAGACCAAAGCGGGGGAGAGCTTTCCGGGAAGCCCCGGAGCCAAGCTCGAAACATTGTCTCCTCCCAGTTATCTCCCGGTACAGAAGGTCTCGGGGGTTTACCGGAAACGTGGGCCAGGTGCGAAGAGAGGGAAGACTGGCCGCCGCCCCCTCCGTGGCTGGAGTCCGCTTTTCTTTTTGTACATTTGTCTCCCCCGCCCCGCCCCGCCCCCAAAAGAGAGAAGACAGAGGGAGGGAGACAGACAGACAGACAGAAAGACAGACAGACAGAAAGAGACACACAGAGAGAATGAGGGAAGGAGACAGAGAAAGAGAGAGACAGTGAGAGGGAGGAAGACAGAGACGGAGAGAAAACAAACCTTTATAACAAAATTGCTGATTGAGGCGAAGCCCACATCGGCGGGTCCTGCAGCGTCTCCTCTTCGTCTCTGTCCCGCGTGGTCGGAGCCCTTTCCCCAGGTGGGCGGCCGTCACTGAATTTATCTGCAGCAGAAGATGGGATTTTAGCTGAGACTTGAAAGAATCTAGGGGAGGAGGCCGAGGTGAAGAGAGTATGGAGTAGGACTGTAAAAGCCCATGCATGGGGGGCAGCCAGGTGACAGAGACAGAAGGTCCCGAGTTCAAATGTGGCCTCAGACCCTTCCTAGCAGTGTGTCCCTAGACAAGTCACTTAACTCCCATTGTTAGCCCTTACTGCTCTCCTCTTGGAACCAACACTGATTCTAAGAGAGGGTAAAAGGGGTTTGTTTGTTTGTTTTTTAAAGAAAAGCCTCAGGAGTTGATTGAGTGGAGACTAATGGCATCAGACAATTGGATTTGGAACATTTTTCATTGGACTCTTAATAGCTTGTAAGTTCTTCCTTTGAAAGTTGCCTTTTCATATCCTCTCTCAGTGGGGAAATGAGTCTAGTTCTTCTACATTTGAATCCATTCCTTCTATATCTTGAAATTGAGACCTTTATCAGAGAATTTTTTTAATTTTTATTTTGAATATTTTCCCCCAGTTACACATTTCATGTTCTTTCCCCTCCTCCAAACCAGACATTTTTTATAAAAAAAGATTTTTTCTCCATTCTGCTGTTTCCCTTCCAACTCTGATTTGTGTAAAACCTTTGACTTTGGATGTGATCAAAACTGCCCATTTCACCTTCTGTGATCCACACCATCCCTTTTTTGGTCCTCAACTCTTCCCTATCCATAGCATCAGAAAGAGAATTTCTTCCTTGTCCCTCCAATTTCTTTCTTTCTTTCTTTCTTTCTTTCTTTCTTTCTTTCTTTCTTTCTTTCTTTCTTTCTTTCTTTCTTTCTTTCTTTCTTTCTTTCTTTCTTTCT
>NW_025382223.1:0-10089 GCF_016433145.1 Gracilinanus agilis | reverse complement strand
TTCCTTCCTTCCTTCCTTCCTTCCTTCCTTCCTTCCTTCCTTCCTTCCTTCCTTCCTTCCTTTCTTTCTTTCCCCTCAACTTCTGTGTATTGACTTATAGGTGGAAGAGTGGTAAGGGTGGGCAATGGGGGTCAAATGACTTGCCCAGGGTCACACAGCTGGGGACTTTCTGAGGCCAGATTTGAACCCAGGACCTCCCATCTCTAGGCCTGACGCTCAATCCACTGAGCTACCCAGCTGCCCCCTCCAATTTCGTTTTAAAATCAAAGTCATTTGTCCATTTGGAGCTTTCCTAGGTATAAGGTGTGACGTGTTGGTCGAAACCCAATTTCTGCCAGAATTCTGTCCACTTTTTGTAGCAGTTTTTGTCAAATGGTGAACCCTAACCTGAGGAGCTGGCAGCTTTGGGATTACTCAGACCTTTGACCACCTGGTTCATGTGCTTCTGTGTGTTGTTGTCTTCCTACTGACCTACCTCTGTATCTTTTTCTTTTAAACCCTCACCTTCCATCTTAGAATCCATAGAAAGTATTAGTTCCCAAGGTAGAAGAGCGGTGAGGGCTAGCAATGGGGTGAAGTGACTTGTCCAGGGTCACCCAGCTAGGAAGTATCTGAGGCCAGATTTGAACGCAGGACTGCCTGGCTCTTAATCCACTGGACCATCTGCTGCCCTCAAAACGTACATGTTAACGTGGCTTTGGTTCTTTAGGAAATAGACATTGATGCCAGTTAAAACAATTTCCTAACAAAGTTTAATCAATGGAAATCAACTGCAATAACAGGGGAGGCCAGAAAAGTCTACACAGTGCCAAAGTCAGCAGATGCCTCTTATTTGCTGAGGGTAGACACACAGCAGCCTAGGGAAACACTTTAGAATATAAGTTAATTTGTATGATTATGCAGGGAGGAGTGGTAGAATATTATAAGTAAATAAGTAGAGAGAATGGGGAGGGGATGCCAGTTTAGAGATTGTCTGGCAAGAGTTCCAGCCCTTTAAAGACAATAAAAGCAAAAATAGCTGTAAACTTCTTTTTCTTATTACAAAACTCTTCTACCTGCGGCCATTCTGGGCCCTATGTGCGCCTTCCATTGACCCATCCTTCTTACTTTCTAATGGTCAGCCAGTTAAGCCAGACGGGCAGAGGTGACCGATTCTTGCTCTTTGCCAGGTCTGGGTCCCTCGGACTCCCATCTCTTTCCTTCTGCCCTTTGGAGTGCTCGTCTGGTTCTCTCCGAAGCCAGGCAGGGGGAAGCAGCAATAGGAAGAGGCAGACTAAGAGCTGTAGGGTGATGGCCAGCTCTTGCCAGGCTGATTGTATCTTCCGGTTTCTCCTTTCTATATAGCATCTTTCTGATTCTCCAAATGAGAGCTTGGGCTATCCAGGGGCCAATACCCTTCTTCTAACACTTGTAAGGGTTAAATTTAATGGTTGGACAATAATTTTATGAAATTATGTGGTCGCCAATATTTATTATACCTTGAGTCAGAAATTTATTTGCAAATGGAGAAGAAACAATAAAGAAGAGAAATGTGAGGGGTTAGAGAGATTATTTGTCCTTTCTTAATCCAGGCAGAGATTAATTAGCTCTCCACTAGGAGAGTAGTTATTGTAGTGAGTAACCACACAGCCTCCTCCAAGATGGAAGCTAGTCTCTCCAGAAACTAGGAAAGGAGTCAGCCTTTCACTCACCTTGCAAAGTAGTCCAGGAGTCAGAGTCCAAGTTGAAGCCAATCTCCAAGCCCACGATCCAAGCCGCAGTTTCCAGCGAAGCTCCCTCAAAGACTCTCTCCAGTCAGAAGACTATCTCCACAAGACTGAACCAAGCTGAAGGATTCATGGCTTTTATGGTGCTAGCACTGCTCAGGGGACAAAGTTTGTGGGGACCAGTTCTCACCTTCTGGAGGGCTGAACTCTTATCAAAGGCCTCTGAAGGGGTCAACTCTGACCTTAGGATTCACAAGTTTCTGGAGTTGTCACCCATTGCCGTAAGTGACTTGGAACTCCTCCATCTAATTCAAGCTTTTGTTGGTTCAATCCAAAAGTAGACAAAGGAGAGTTAATCCTGTCTTCACAATCTAGTGAGGTACTAAGTAGGGGTATTTAAGTTATTGTTCAAGTGTTGACTCAAAATAGATACAGGGAATAAAGAATTCCCTTTATAAGTGTAAACTCAGAAAAGAGAACAAAGAATTTCTTTTCACACATTGACTAATCAGAGGACCACAATTTTAGAACTTTAGGGTTCTTGGAAGTTATTATTTTAACCCTCTTGTTGGGCAGATGAGAAAAACAAGACTCAGAGAAGAGTGACAAGCCCAAGAACATCAGGATGGTAATACGTGACAGAACTGTCTCTTGACTACAAATAATGGGTAATAAGAGCTAGTATTTGTAGTTCTTTAAGGCTTGTGAATATTCTCTTTGATTCTCACAACAACCTAGTGAAGTAGGTGCTATTTTTATCCACATTTTACAGATGCAATCATGATCATGGAGTCCTGAAATACTAAAGTAGGATCTCCTGTACTTTAGGGAAGTGATTTTTAATTCTTTTAAAAATCCAACCAAATGCATTCTGGAGAGTAGCTTCTATTCCCTGGAATCTCCTTCCTCATCTTCCTCCTCAGGGAATCATAGGATTTCTTTGTCAGAGACAGGTGGAACTATGGTCTGAAGTCAGAAAAACCCAAGTTCAAATCTCAGTCACTTACTAATCCTGTGACCCTGGGCAAGTCCCTGAACCTCTGTCTGCCTTGGTTTCCTCATCTGTGAAATGGGGATGATAACAGCACCTGCCTCTCAGAGCTATGAGGACACAGTGAGGTGATCATTGTAAGCTATAGGCATCTTGCCTGGCACATAGTGCCACAGAGACATTAGCTATTTATTATCGTTATTATTTGCTGCTGGGAAGGACTTTAGTGATCAGACCTCATTTTCTGGAGGAGGCCAGCCTGGCTCTGGAGAAGGTAAGGGGTCTCTCTCTGGCCTTCGTTAAAGGAGCAAAGTCCACAGATTTCCCACTTGAGGGGACACCAGCCTTGGGACTGCCTCTTGGACCCCAGAAATGCACATGGGAACACTCAGAGGAGAATTAAATATTGAGCACAGATTTGTCCAGTTCAGTCACTTAGCTGGCATTTATCTGGGGCCTACTGTGTGCCTGGGGCCGAGGTACAAAGCCCTGCTCTCTTGGAGCTTGGGGTCTAATGTGATCCTTACTTAGCTGATTTACAGGCTAAGCAGTTCACAGGCAGGCAGACCACTATCTATCTGTTATTGTTCAGTCTTTTTTTTCTTCAGTCCTGTCAGACTCTCTGTGACCCCATGAGGGTTTTCTTGGGGGAGATACTAGAGTGGTTTCCCATTTCCTTCTCCAGCTTATTTTACAGATGAAGAAACTAAGGCAAACAGGGTGAAGTGACTTGCCCAGAGTCACATAGCTAGTAAATGTCCAAGTCTGGATTTGAACTTAGATCTTCCTGACTCCAGGCCTGGCAACTCTATGCACTGTGGTGCCACTTAGCCACCCATCTCTGCATCTGCCATGGCTAAAGGCCACATTCTGGCTAATGTCTGCAGAGAACAACGATTTGATTAATTCGTGGGGCTTTTGTTTTGCTTTCTTGTCCCCAAACAAATTCTTGATTTAATTGAGAAATTATCCCTAACAAGGACCTTTACCACCCCCAAATGTGTCTGCTCTTGGCTACCTGTTTTTAAATAAGCAATCTGGGAAACACAAACATGCCTCCTCCTAAGAGTTCTCATGGGGGCAAAGGAGGCCTGTTTAAACAGACGATTAGCCTGGAAAACCCACAGACAAACAGAAGCACATCTCTGAGGCTGTCTTCCTTTACGTTGGACCCTGGCCAGTTTCTTCTTCAGGGCTGACAGGTCCATGACTCTAAAGAATCCTGTCCTGATTGAGGAAGCACCGGCCTTCACTTGACCCATTCTGTGTGGACCAACTGAGAATGAATGGGGAAGCAGATCATCAAATCTTGTTTTCCATCCTGTGGAGTTCCTGCTCGGGGCTTCTGAATCCATCTTGACCTCAGGCTCCTTCATGGTCCTCCTTCCTTTCCCTTAGATTTAGCTTGAAATAGAAGAATGCACGGAGAGGCACTTCTCCCGAGGGAGAACCCACCTAAAATCCTCCTGAAATTCATAATAGCTTTGTGGCCTCAAGGATTTTTTTAACCTTTACCTTCCATCTGTGTAATTAGAATTTTGCTCCTCAGAACCTTCTTTCCCAGTTTCCCATGTTCCTTCTAGTAGGGAGGATAGATTGTGAGTATAGCTCCACCCAATCTCTCTTCTTCCTGGTAACGCGGCTGTGGTGGTGGGGTGAGTGCCAGGCAGGAGAATTATACTCACGTGGCTTTACTCAGGCTTTTACTTTTTTCTTGTGTTTCTTCTATTTCAAGAGATTATTAACAAATCTTATAAAATATAATACTTGGAGTTATTGGATATTAATTTTAATCTAACACATCTTAGAGTTGATGCTAAGTATGGATTCTAAGGCAGAAGAGCAGTAAAGGCTAGGCAATTAGGATTGAGTGACTTGTCCACAGTCACACAGCATGGAAGTGTCTGAGGCCAGATTGGAACCCAGGTCCTCCCCACTCCAGGACTGGCACTCTCTCCACTAGCTGCCCCTGTCATTAAGCATTTTCCAAATTAATGAATAGTGCTAGTACCAACTGCTATTAAAGTCAGTCTTCTTTGATGTTAGAAAGAGAGCCCCAGCCAAGCTCTCTCCCCACAAAAGATGGCACCTTTCTTTTTTTTTTTGCTGGAGAAGTGGGGAGTTGTGGGAATACTGCATATACTGCCAGGTTCCATTGATGTCTTGGTTCTTTTTTCTTCTTTTTCTTTTTTCTTTTTGTCTAAGGGAGGGGAGGGTAGAAAGATAAATTCAGAAATGCAGGTAGTGTTAAAAAAAACAACCAAAAGATATCAACATAGATGACAACATTTTAAATAAAATTAAATATTCTGGGAAACACATTTCCCCCCTTTTCCTCAATTTCCTCATCTGTGAAATGGGAATAATAATAGCACCTATCTTCCAAAATGTTATGAGACTCAAAGCATACAATAATTAAGTACTTGTATATATTGTGGTTGAGTAATGTCCAAATCCACATGACACCATGGACTTTTGTCCATAGAGATTCTAGGGTGGTTTATCATTCTTTCTCCTGTGTGTCTCCACTTTGCAGATGAGGAACGGAGGCAAATAGGGGTTAAGTGACATGTCCAAGGTCATAGAACTCAGAATCAGATCTTCCTGACTCCAAACCAGGGTACTATCTAGCTGTCATAGCCTCTAAAGCTTCTTAGTAGCCCAGGCAGCTCTCAAAGTCTATGAGCTGAGGTGGTTGTGTTTGCTCCTTTTTCAGTCGTGTCCAACTCTTTGTGACTGCATTTGGGGCTTTCTTGGCAAAGACGGAGGAGTAATATGCCATTTCCTTCTCTGGCTTATTTTCCAGATGAAGAAACGAAGGCAAACAAGGCGAAGCAACTTGCTCAGGTTACAGTAAGTGTCTGAGGCCAGATTTGAACTCAGGAAGAAGAGTTTGCCTGGCTTTGGGCTCAGTACTTTGTATCTGTGGTGCCCCTCAATGCTCTGTTTGACCTCTCTGGCCTCAGTTTCCTCATCTAAAACAGGTAGAATGCGTTCGCTCCAAAGTCCCTTCCACCTCTGAATCCTGCCTGCTCTGCCCAGTATAGGCTTCCCGGTGGCTCAAGTGAATAAGGAGAGTAAAGCATTTTGCAAATGGACCTCCCTGGGTCATGTCAACGTTCATTTGCAATGGGATGCCTTTCCTGATGTAAGTTTGTCCAAAATGCATCTGCAACAAGGGTGCATTGTTCTTTGTAGAGACAGCATATAGACCATGCAAAGGGGAGGGGAGGGGATGGGGTGTTGGGGGGCAGCAAGGGGAAGGGAGGGCAGGGAAGCAGGGAGAGAAGGAAAGGGAAGAGAAGAAGCCCCATGAAGCTTCCAGAGTTCCATAGTATCTGGACTCTGTCATTCCTTCAGTGGAGTCACCATGGCCATCTTACTTCTCTCTCTGAGCCTCCTAAGTTTGTTCATCTGTAAAATGGGTATTATAGAAGAAGAATATTTATAATGTGTCCCTCATAGGGTTTTTGGGAGGAAAGCACTTTGCAGACTATGAAGTAGTAGGAAAATGGGAGTTACTTTTTCACTTGTTAGCTTCTTTGTCAATGAGCATTCATGTCCACAAGGAATTTCCAAATCCTCACTTAGAAACAAGGTACCAGTAATATGGGAAGAAGTAACATGTTGAGGGAAGAAGCTGGAATAGATGCGACTTTTAACACTTGGCAGATGAGTAGCCGTGGACAGGAAAGTCAGGTAGTTTCACTGACCCTCAGGATTCTCATCTATAGAGAGTCAACTCTATATCAACAGGGATTTGAATGGCTTAAAATGACGTCATATTGATAAAAATGAAAGAGAAAATGAGAACTACCAAGCTAATACATTAGTTCATGACTGCTTCAAAAAGCCTCTGAGCTTTATTTTATATGTTTTTCCAAGAGCAGTTTCTTACAAAGCACAATTTAAATTATAGCTGAATAGAAACACCCAAAGTTAAAGAATTACCTCACATACAAATTTTTTACATGTAGATTATACCCAAATGAGACAAGGTCCAAGGTTAAAGAATGCATTTTACTTTGTCTAATATTCTATTTTAGTAAAAAGCTTCCATACTTCAAAAGATATGTTAAAGAATGAGCCTTTAAGATTGTGGGGTGTATTTTATCATTGGAAAGTACCTAAGTGAGAGTGGAATTTTTCTAGACCTGCTCTGCAGTGTCCTTGGGATGTCTGAAAGGAAAAGATACAAGCAGATTCTGCTAATTTCTGCTATCCTCAGCCAAGGGAAAAGGCTTTAACTCATTAAATGCTGGTTTACTATAGGGTACTTAGGGGCTTTCTATAAAACTTGAGGCTATCCTAAAAAACTAGATTAATATGCTTTCAATAATAAAAGGAGTCACAGAGAGGGGTCAGATTTTATCTCAGATAAGCCATCCATTATATGGCCCAACTTTTCAGGCCAACCGAGTCAATATAGGGCCTTGGAAGCTGTATTGACTTTGATGGGATCCAGATAAAAGATCCTATTAAAAGCCTATTTCGGGGGCAGCTGGGTAGCTCAGTGGATTGAGAGTCAGGCCTAGAGACAGGAGGTCCTAGGTTCGAATCCGGCCTCAGACACTTCCCAGCTATGTGACCCTGGGCAAGTCACTTGACCCCCATTGCCTACCCTTACCAATCTTCCACCTATAAGTCAATACACAGAAGTTAAGGGTTTAAAATTTAAAAAAAAAAAAAAAAAAAAAGCCTATTTCTCTGAGTGGCTCCCAATACCCATCTACCCAACATTGGTAGTGTCCGCCATATTGGGCTCTTGGGAGGGTCCCATTGGAGCACAGGTTTGGAGCTTGAATGGACCTTGGAGGTTGAGTTCAGCCTCTTTATTTTATATATGAAGAAAGTTAAGGGACTTTCTCAGGGCCACATAAGTATTTTAAGTGTCTGAAATGGGAATCAAATCCAAATTTGCTATAAAAATGTTTGTTGTTATCCTCCTAGTGGTGGTATGGAGGTGGTGGTGAGCAGGTCTTACTAACCCCTTTCCCCTTTGGAAAGACTGGCCACTCCTCTCAACTCCTCCCTTAGTCTTCCCCTCCTCTGTGAGGGGTTTCCCTTTCAAATAGGGTCTTGGGAAATAACGGGAAGAAAAATAGGGAAGTCCTATCTTTCCACCCCTTCCCATACACACATACACACACCTCTAGTACCAGCCCAGTTTGTTACAGCTACCCTCAGCCACCTCCACTCCCTGCTAGACTGCTAACACATTGCCTAGAGAGAGAACCCAGTATGTATTATCCTACCTTTGGTTCTTGTAAAAATGAGTCTGAGCCCCCAGCCAGAGAATCCTCGGGCAAATCCCACAGTCCCGAGCCTTAATAGACCTAGATTAGCAATGCTCTACCATGACGGCCATCTGGAAAGAGAAAATATACAGCAGAGAGTAAACTTTTAGGGAATGAGACACATTTTGGGGAGGTCACATGCCTTCTCCAAGAGAGAGGAAGGGACAAAAGGGGAGAGAGGAAATGGGAGAAATCACTGGGTCTAGTGTATTCGGGGGATTCAGGAACAGCGTCCACCCCAGCAGCTCTTTGGTGTGGCAGGAGACTGAGAAGAGTATGGCGGCCCTTGAGACCCTCTGTGGCCGCCACTCTCCTTCCTCCAGCTCTCTTCCATCTCTCAGTGAACGTGCCAGGGACAGGGTTTGGGAAAACTCGGGGTCAGTGAGGAAGGAAACGGGTGATTTCTGCTGGAGCCAGCAGGCCGCCTTCTCTGCTGTGCTAATCTCCTTGATAACCCCAAGATATTATTAATGAGGCCTGTTTAATGGAATGATTAGATTCCCCTGGTGTGGGCCATTCGAAGTCAGCTCTTGGGAAAAGCTGAGATGGGTTTTCCCCAGTCAGTGGCACCAGGGCTGCCTACAGAGCTTCACGCTTTGTTGTGCTCGCTGGCATGTTGTTTCTGCATTCATTAAAACACCCAGGGGAAGGCAGAGGGTTGATCTACGAGTCAGGAAGACCTGGATGCAAATGGTGCCTTTGGCCCAACCTCTTGGTGCCCCACAGAAGTCACCAGGAATGGAAGTTAGAGAGAAGGCACCCTCCCTGCACAGCTGAAGCACCCCTGTGTGGGGCTTTCACCCATCAGTGGGTCAGAATCATTTCCTTTTTCTGTTTAGGGCTCAAGGAAAATCCAGTGGAAAACCTCTGACTCAAGAAAACAGGAAGCAAATGATGAGTAACATGGAAATGATCCTGGCGATAGCAGAGCTTGAAGCGAGAAGAGAGGGGTCTCAGGGTCGGAAAAAAAAAAAAAAAAAAAAAAAAGGCACGGATCAGAGAGGTCAGCCTTTCCCAGAGATGGCCGTCTCCGGAGCCGTCTTGCAGAGGGGGCCCATGCTGGCCCCAGAGCTCCTCGGCTTTGTGCTCCTGTTTGCCCCACCGCTGAGTGATTGCAGTGCCTGTCATGAGTGGGTTTACCCAGAGCCCATTTCTCTCCCTGAATCCCTCTCCCTGCCCTCTCCCAAAGACTCCCCCCACCCATATATACACTTCTTCTTTTTAAACCCTCCCCTTCCATCTTAGAATCAATGCTGGATATTGGCTCCAAGGCAGAAGAGCCGTCAGGGCTAGGCCATGGGGGTCAAGTGACTTGCCCAGGGTCACCCAGCTAGGAAGTGTCTGAGGCCACATTGGACTCTGGGACCTCCTGTCTCCGGACCTGGCTCTCAGTTCACTGGGCCACCCAGCTGCTGCCCATGTAAATGCTTCTGCACAGTCAAAGAACCAGCCAGTGGGAAGGAAAGTCGCAGCTCTCGATGGTTGGGAGACGCATCGTCAATGATGTACAAGATGGGGAAAGTGCTGGCATATTTATGTTTCCCGAAGGGAGTCATTTCTTCTGTTCTGGGAGAGCCTTCAGGAAGTTCTGCAGCTAGTTGGCCACCAGAAGGGGCCTGGCGGGCAGCAGTGGCCTGAGAGGGTCCCCTCTTAGAGGACGGGGAGTCCCAGGCCTGCCCATTTCTGGGACCGGCCCCACCCCTGTCTTCCCCTCAGTCACCCCCAGGGCCGAAGCCTTCCTCAGTTTCTTCTGATGTCAGCTAGGCATCTGCCGGGTAACCAGCCCAACTCCTCTCCTTGTCCTAACGTTCCTTGATGCCCCGGCCCTGATTCCTCATTCCTCGCTGAGTCACAGCCCGCTCGCTCCTCTCCTCCACCTTGGTCACCCTCTGTGTAATGCTCAGCTCTAGCTCTTCCAAGGCAGCTCACTGCTTTTTAGTAACACAGGCAAAATGTTTGTATGGAAAAGATAGGCCTTTGCTGGCACGGGAAGCTCAGCTCAAGAAAGGTGTTTTGCCTTTTCCCACAAATTAATTTAATCTGCTTGCATTTTCCTTTTATTTAAAATAATAAAATAAAATAATATTATTTAAGT
>NW_025382222.1:0-7790 GCF_016433145.1 Gracilinanus agilis | reverse complement strand
CATAATAAAAATGACAATTCTACCCAAATTAATTTACCTATTTAGCGCCATACCTATCAAGGTACCAAAAAACTTCTTTACTGAATTAGGAAAAACTATAATAAAGTTCATCTGGAATAACAAAAAATCAAGAATATCAAGGGAAATAATGAAAAAAAAAGGTGAAGGAAGGGGGCCTAGCAGTACAAGACATTAAACTCTACTATAAAGCAGCAGTCATCAAAACAATATGGTACTGGCTAAGAGACAGAGAGGAGGATCAATGGAATAGACTTGGGGTAAATGACATCAGCAAGACAGTGTATGATAAACCCAAAGAGCCCATCTTTGGGGACAAAAATCCACTATTTGACAAAAACTGTTGGGAAATTTGGAAAACAATATGGGAGAGATTAGGTTTAGATCAACATCTCACACCCTACACCAAGATAAATTCAGAATGGGTAAATGACTTGAATATAAAGAGGGAAACTATAAATAAGTTAAGTGAATATAGAATAGTTTACTTGTCAGATCTCTGGGAAAGTAAAGATTTTAAAACCAAGCAAGAGTTAGAGAAAATTACAAAATGTAAAATAAATTATTTTGATTATATCAAACTAAAAAGCTTCTGTACAAGCAAAAACAATGTAGCCAAAATCAGAAGGGAAACAACAAATTGGGAAAAAATCTTTATAACAAAAAACTCTGACAGGGTTCTAATTACTCAAATATACAAGGAGTTAAACCAATTGTATAAAAAAATCAAGCCATTTCCCAATTGATAAATGGGCAAGAGACATGAATAGGCAATTTTCAGATAAAGAAATCAAAAGTATCAATAAGCACATGAGATTCTAAATCTCTAATAATTAGAGAAATGCACATCAAAAAAACTCTTAGGTATCACCTCACACCTAGCAGATTGGCTAAAATGAAAGAAGGGTAGAGTAATGAATGTTGGAGAAGATGTGGCAAAAATGGGACATTAATGCATTGCTGGTGGAGTTGTGAACTGATCCAACCATTCTGGCTGGCAATTTGGAACTATGCTCAAAGGGCTATAAAAGAATGCCTGCCCTTTGATCCAGCCATACCATTGTTGGGTTTCTACCTCAAAGAGATCATAGATAAACAGACTTGTATGAAAATATTTATAGCTGTGCTTTTTATGGTGGCAAAAAACTGGAAAATGAGGGGATGTCCTTCAAATGGGGAATGGCTGAACAAATTGTGGTATATGCAGGTGATGGAATACTNCAAAGGAATAATAAACTGGAGGAATTCCATGTGAACTGGAAAGACCTCCAGGAATTGATGCAGAGTGAAAGGAGCAGAGCCAGAAGAACATTGTACACAGAGACCAATACACTGTGGTAAAATAGAATGTAATGGACTTCTGTACTAACAGCAATGCAATGACCCAGGACAATTCTGAGAGATTTATAGAAAAGAACGCTACCCACATTCAGAGAAAGAACTACAGGAGCGAAAACAGAAGAAAAACAACAACACATGGGTTGAGGCGGACATGATTGGGGATGTAGACTCGAAACTAACACACCAATTCAACTAACAACAATTTGGAAATAGGTCTTGATCAATGACACATGATAAAACCAGTGGAAATACACATCAGCCATGGGGGGGGGGGGGGAACTTTGGGGGGTAAAGAGGAAAGTAAGAGCATGAATTATGTAACCATGTTAACTTTTCTAAAAAATAAATATTAATAAATGTTAAAATAAAATAAAATGTCCTACAACTCTACCAAGTAGTAGCTGTTCACAATCAAAAGAACACAGAAACAATAACTAGTTGATTAGTATGGGGCTACCTTTCATTTAAGTCATATGAGTTGTTTAGATTTCACAATGTGAGAAAACTCCTCACATCATTCTTTAGACATAACCTAGGTCCTAGGGTCTCCGGACAACAAGTACAGATAGTTCAGTTTCCCAGTCACACAGGTCTAAGTTCAAACAATGCTCAATTTTCACACTCACTGCCTTCCTTAGACTCCAGAAAAAAAAAAAAAAGCAAAACTTGGCCTAAATTTGCCTAAGGGTATTTAACATATCATTAACATACAGTCTAAATTGCAATTTGCTCCCCAGTGGGCAAACAGAGTGAACCTTGAGTAAAGCCATGCAGAACAGGATGGATCATAGGTAAAGTGGTATCAGTTCCCTGGAGACACAGGGCAACAACTGCCCAAACAAATCACCCCTTACTTCGTAACTCATCAAAATAAAAAGCATTCCTGACAACCTCTACTTACCTTACACTCTCTCTCTCACTCTCCTACTTTTACTCTTAATCTTCACTTTACTTACCACACCTCCTTACCTAACCTTAATTACTTCATACATATACTAGTTATTCTGTTACTATATTCTCTTATAATAAATTGTGTCCTTGCAATGGAGTCAGTTTGAGCTGTCAGCCAATTCTTTGGATGAGACCCAATCACCTTAACCACATCAACAACATCCTACAGTATATTAAGCTAAAACCCTAAGCTATTCAATTGTTTGAGAAACAGTTACTCTACCCTTAACCGCCTTTGCTCTCCAGCAGTTTGCATTTACTATCAATCCCCCTCCAAATTTCATTCCCTTCATAATTACTTGCTGCTTTCATGATTCAAAGAAACATACCCATTCTCCCAATTCTTCATAAACCCTCACTATACCTTACTGTCTCTGCTAGCTATCATCCTGTATCTCTTCTCCCTTTGTCAGTCAAACCTAACACTTGAAGCTTGAAAAAGCTGTCTACATTCAGTACCACTACCTCCTTCCTTCTCTCTGCTAAACTCTCTGGAATCTAACTTTATTATTCAACTGAAACTATTATCTCCAAAGTTATATGACTTCTTGCCTATCAAACCTATTAGCCTTTTCTCAACCATTTTCATACCTGATTCCCCTGCAGCACTTGATATTGTTAGCCACCTTCTCCTCTAAGCTCTACATACTGAATTTGTACTATACTACTCTCTCTTGGTTTTCCTCCCACCAATTTCACTTTTCCTTCTCAAACTCCTTTTCTGGATATTCATATATCCACTAATTGTGGGTATCCCCAAAATGTTTTTCTTGCCTAGATAGAAAGAGGATGGGGGAAAACTTTCTTGAAAGTACCAATCACAAAGATAACCTTATAAGGAATGAATCTTAAGAGATCAAGTTAAGAAAAATGGTTTGTGAGATGCAGAAAAGAATGGTTTCCTGACATGACCAGAGAAAAGCAAGAGAAGTTAGAGTTAAAGAAGAAAGAGGAATCTTCTTCATGAAATCACTGTAACTTTATCTCACAAAGAGAATAAAGAGAATTCTTGCTAAGGGACTTCATATGGTAGCCTAAATAAATCAAAGAGTATAGTGCTATATTTTTAGAAGTGAAAAAGAGTCAGCTATAATACTCTTATGGTTTAAGATCTTTTTCACATCTAAAATAACAATTATTTGTGTGACACTGGCCTCCTTATTGTTACTTACAGAAGACACTCCATCTCTGGACTCTAGACATGTTCAGCGGCTGTCTCCTATGTTTGGAATTCTTTCCTTCCTTATCTCTGCCACCTGACTTATCTGGCTTCCTTCAGATCCCAAATAAAATTCCATTGAATACAAGAAGCCTTCCCAAAATCCTAGCTAATTCTAGATTCATTTTAATTTATCCTGTTTATATCTTGATAATAAGTAATTATTTGCATATTGTCTCCCCATTGAACTGTGAGCTCTTTGAGATTTTTTTGTCCAGAGTGCCTGAAGTATATAGTAAATTCTTAATAAAATATACTTGTAGCTTGTAGATTTGACTATACTATTCTTTGTTGTTATTTATTTCATTGCTAATAAACCATATATTCAGAATTTTAATATTTTTCCTAGGTTATTAAGGTTTTTAGTAGAGATATCAATAACTATTTATAGGAAAGGATGTTTCTTCGGTTTAATAAATAAACAATATTTGATCTAACTCAATTCAATCTGATGTATTGGGGTAGTAGCTCTGAACTTAGTTGGCTGAAAAATATTTGAATTTTTATTTATTAATGAGGAGATATCCAAATATACTCCTGGATTAGTTGAGAATACAGGATAATTAAATTAAATATAGGAATGAGTCATAGAGTAGACTGAAGGATAACCTAAAAAGTGGCTATGACCAATGTCATATATTTTGTTATTTGGGAGGGCTAATCTTCATAATACTAACTCATAATAATAATAGCCCTTCACATATTTGTGATACTTTAAAGTTTAAATAAAATTCTCCATAGGAGGTCCTAGGTTCAAACCCGGCCTCAGCCACTTCCCAGCTGTGTGACCCTGGGCAAGTCACTTGACCCCCATTGCCCACCCTTACCAATCTTCCACCTATGAGACAATACACCGAAGTACAAGGGTTTAAAAAAATTCTCCATAAAACACACCTATAATATGGATATTGAATATATTATTATCCCCATTTGAAAAATGGAGAATGTAAGATAAGAGAAATTATAAGCAACATGTTCAAAGATCCAAAAGTAAGCATGAAAATGAGATTACAACGAAATACCCCATTGTTTACTATTGTTTTGAAGAGTGCAAGTGTTATTGGAAGATCTGTGATTCTAGTCCTTAGAATTTCCTTAGAATTCTCATCAGATGCTCCAGGAGCTCTCCAGTACCATCTGAAAAACTCTGGCTATAATAATGAAGGAAGTGGTTTATCCTAACCTCCACTAAATCACCTATAAATCACAGTGCTGCTGGCACCTAGATGATACCTCTAATATATATTTTTAATTAACTTTTTAAAAATCCCTCCACACACTACCTCTAGCAACATCTCCCAGAAATATAACTGCATTTTCTTTTCCATCACCTGAATTTCAAACACTAAGTTTATTTCCCCAGGCATATTTGCCCAACAATTTGGTGAGTCTATGTCCTTTGGGGATGCTCATGTGATTACTTATACAAGAATGGTTACCTTTACTTGCTGCCTGACTAAGCAAAAAGCAATAAATCAGTAAAATGCTGTCCTCTGAGACCATTAACAATTAGCCTGCAGTCTCTAGTCAGTCCCCATCAGAAGTTGAGAGTTCATTCCTGGAGGGCAAAACTTAACACATTAATATGTTCTGAGCACAGCAGAGAACCCTGTGAGTTTCTTATGAATAAGAATTCTAACAAGGAATGAGGAATAAGCATGAAGAACAAGAAAGTGTTGAATTATATAGATAGGAATTAAAGTCATGAACTATATAGGCTATACAAGTTATTCCATCACCAGATGTACATGTATATATGTATAGGTATATACATACAAACATACATATATCAAATGGCTCAGGGAATCATGGTACAATGGAAAAGATATTAAACTTAGAATCAGGAGCCCTGTATTCAAATCCTCTCTCTACTGTCTGTGTGATCTTGGGCAAGTCACTTACCCTTTGGGGGGACTCAGTTTCACCATCTGTAAAATGAGAGAATTAGATAACCTTCAGTTCTAAATCTCTTCTCTAGAAGCTTGTTCTTAGAGTCATCAGGTTTTGGGAAGGGAGGTACAAAGGTAGAAGGGAGAGAGAGAGGGAAGGAGGGAAGGAGGGAAGGAGTGAGTGAGGAAGGATTTATTAAATGCCAGCTACTGTGCAAAGCATTTCACAAATATCTCATTTGACCCTCACAACAAACCTGGGAAGTAAGTGGTACTACTATCCCCATTTTTCAATTGAAGAACCTGAGGCAGGCAGAAGTTAAGTGAATTGTCTCAGTTACGTAGCCAGTAAATATATAAGGTCAGATTTGAGCTCAGATTTTACTGAGCCCAAATCTGGCACTTTATCCACTACACCATCTAGCTGCCTTTGACAAAGAGTGCTTTTCAATGTTCCCTATCTTCACAGGGAAGACAAGCAAGAAAGGAAATGATGCAAATTTAAAGTAGAGGTCCTCATCCTGGAGTCCACTGATCCCCTATGGGCTCAATGAACAGATTTCATGGGGTCCATGAACTTGGATGAGAAAAAAAATTATATCTTTATTTTCCCTAACTCTTCATTTCCTTTGCAAACCTATGTATTTAAAAATGTCATTCTAAGAAGGGGTCCATATGCTTCCCCATGTGTAAATGGAATTAGCTCAGTTAATACGATTTCTGGCGACCATACCTTAAATATCTAGTTTCCCCTCTTACACCCAGACTGCCAAAGGGGTTCATGACAGAAAAGTTAAGAATTGCCAGTCTAATGACAAGAGGAAAGTGTCAGGTGGCAGAGATGTGTTAAAAAGATTTTGATGTTTTATAATTAGTCTTGCATCTTAGACTTTACAAATTTAAGTAGTCTGTCTTTCTTCTCTTTCTTCCTATTACATCCTCTACCTTTAAGGAAGAAAAAGAAAAGAGAAGTTATTATTAATATGTTACAATGGGGAAAAAAAGATCAAGTCTAAAGTTGGAAGACTTGTGTTGAATCCTACCAGGGTGCCTTTGGGAAAGTCATGAAAACTTTCTGAGCCTAAGTTTCCTCCTCCATAAAATCAGAGGTTGGGCAAGATGGCCCCTTAAGTCTCTTCTTGTTCCACATCCAAAGGGATGCTGGAGCTAGCCCTAACTGGCTCAAGGATAGACTGTTGGATTTTCTGTGTGAATATTCACATCCCAGTGTGTAACTAGAATTTTGTATCCTTGGACTTCATCTCCCAGAATCCCTTTCCTTTCATCCTCACGTTGTGTCCTTATATGTTGTACATAAAAGTTTCTGTAACTCCGCCCTCTCACTCTTCTCCTGCATGGGCAGTCTGGAAAACTTCTCTTTACTAAGGTTATCACTTGCTTCTACTTCAAGTTATTATTAATAAATATTATAAAATATAATACATGGAGTATTGGATATTAATTTTTAATCTTACACCAGAAATCAGCAAACATTATAATTCAAGATTTGATGTATTTTTAATTGTCTAGACTTAAGAAAGTGATGGAGGAAATGCTAATAATACATATTAAACTTAAAAGTGTGTCATAAGAACGTTTCTTTTTCCCCCAGAATGCTAGTTGTTAAACATTTACCAGCATAATGTTTACATCTATGTTTCTATGATGTTATATATAGCCCATAATGATTCTCAAACCACTTTGTGTAAAACAAACATCTACTCTGTCCTAGATGCTAGGGATACAAATACAAAAACCAGACAGTCCCTGCCTTCAAAGACCTTACATTCTACTACATACACCGTATGATCTCATTCGCTCACAACAGCTCTATGACGGAAAAGGAAATTGAGGTGTACAGAGCTTAAGGGATTTGTTCAGGGTCACAGTTATATCTGAGACAGAATTCAAATTCAGTACTTCCTAACTCCAGAATGAATGTGTGCTATGAATTTCTATATGCAGTAAAAGTATAACCTGGCCTCTCTGTGAAGTAAAATGCCTCTATCCCTTGGTAGGTATCACAGAGTAACATGTCATACACTGGTGTCCCCTGGAATCAGCTTCAATGTGAGTGACAGCATGGCAGAGCCAGTGTGAGTGTGGGCATCCCTAGTATCAATACAGGAGAACCAGCAAAAGGTTGCCATGGAAGGGCAGATGACATGATGTTTGAAAATAAGTGAGTGGACAAAGCCAGGGTTCTTAAATCCAGGCAAGAAGTGCTGTTGGTGGTTTTTACTTCTCTTCTTGAACAGAATGACTCCCTGGACTGGCACTGGGACCTGATCTTACCTCAAAAGTTGTTACCCTCCCCTCTCCCCTCCCCTCCCTTCTCCTCTCCTTCTCTTCCTCTTCCTCTTCCTCTTCCT
>NW_025382221.1:0-1438 GCF_016433145.1 Gracilinanus agilis | reverse complement strand
TTTTTTTTTTGGTGTGTGTGTGTGTGGGTAAAATAAATGAGTCAGAAAAAATAAACTCCTTTCCAGACTTAAATCTACTAAACCTTGATCCTGTCTTAGTGGTTCAATGCAGAGGTATCTTGCTCCAACTATCAAGATCATAGTTTTAGTGGATAGAGAGCCAAGTCTAGAAACAGGAGGTCCTGGGTTCAAATTTGTGTGACCCTGGGCAAGTCACTTAATCCTCATTGCTTAGCCCTAACCACTCTTCTGCCTTGGAACCAATATACGGTATTGAATCTAAGAAGGAAGGGAAGCTTGTTTTAGTTTGTTAGATTGGTTTTGTTGATGTTGTTGTTTAAGCTACATATTAATTGTCAGAGAGACCCCAGACATTTCTTGTGATTCATAGCTTTGGACTAATCACATGTTCTCCACTCTAAGAGAGTTCACACTGTTATTTTCCCCTTTATAAGGAATATTTCTCTCTCTGTCTCTGTCTCTGTCTCTGTGTCTCTGTCTCTGTCTGTCTCTGTCTCTGTGTCTCTGTCTCTGTCTCTCTCTCTGTCTCTGTCTCTCTCTCTGTCTCTCTCTCTCTCTGTCTCTCTCTCTCTCTCACTCTCTCTCTCTCTCTCTCTCTCTCTCTCTCTCTCTCTCTCTCTCTCTCTCAACTTGTATCCTATCTTCCCTATCTTTCACTTGTGACATTGATTTTTTGAACTTAAGAGCAAGACTTTACATTTATTAGATTTTGCCCAGGGCTGTAGCCTGCTAAGGTCTTTCTGAATCCTGGTTCTGTTACCCAGTGTGCAAGCTATCCCTCCCAGCTTTGGGTTATGTATACATTAGAAATAAATAGTAGGGCCACTAGGTGGCTTGCTCAGTGGACTGGAGATAGAAGTTCCTGGGTTCAAATCTGACCTCAGACACTTCCTAACTGGGTGACCCTGAGCAAGTCACTTAACCCCAATTGCTTATTAGCTCTTATTACTCTTCTGCTTTGGAACAGATACTTAGTATTGATTCTAAGACAGAAAGTAAAGTTTAAAAAAAAGAAATGCATGGGATCTGTGCCTTTATTCTAAAGTCACCCCTCTCTAACTCTCCTCCACACAGTCATCAAATTGCTATTTGTAAAACTGAAATCTGACCAGGTCATTTCCCTACCCCAAACCTTCAGTGGCTTGAGGATGAAATGGAAAATCATTAGCCTGTCATTCAAAGCCCTTCATCATCTACTTTTCTGCCTTATGTTAGGTGTCCTCCCTTCATGTACTCTGTCGTCGTGTCAAACTGTCTCCTTAGTGTATGCCATTTCGCTTCTGTCCCTGTGACTTTGCCCCTGTCTGGAACGCGGCCCCTTCTCATCTCTGCCCCGGAGACTCTCAGCTTTCACCGAAGCACGGCTCAGGCTCCACTTCCTATGGAAGGCCACTCCAGGTCCCTGCCCTCCCGCTCC
>NW_025382220.1:1126-1798 GCF_016433145.1 Gracilinanus agilis | reverse complement strand
AGGGGGCTTGACCTTGGAAAAAACCAGAACTCAGACCTCAGGAGCCAATAGACCGCAGACAGACACTGAGGGCGAGGATAAACCTGAGAAGCTGCTGGGCTAATGATGGCTACCCAACCTCAGGAAACTCAGAAGAGAAAGAATAACAACAAGAAAAAGAAGCCTTTAACACTCGACAACTTTTACACAGAGAAAATCCAGACAACCAAGCAAACAGAGGAGGAGAACAAACAAGCATCTGGTCCCTCCTCAAATAAGGAAAACTCCTCACAAGCTATGGAAGAGTTCAAAACTGAGATTTTGAGGAAAATGGAAGAGATCTGGCAAGAAAATAACTGTTTAAAAGGTAAAATCTTGCAATTGAACACCAGAAATGACAAGATTGAAAAGGAATTCCAGAAGATTATGGCCGAAAACCAAAAGATTATAGCCGAAAATCAATCCCTAAAGGCTAGAATTGAGCAATTGGAAGCTAATGATCTCTCAAGACAACAAGAACAAATAAAACAAAGCCAAAAGACTGAAAAAATAGAAGGAAACATGAAATATCTCAATGAGAGAGTGACAGACCAAGAAAACTGGTCTAGAAGAGACAATGTGAGAAAAGTTGGTCTTCCAGAAATACCAGAAATTAATAGAAACCTGGACTCCGTACTAAAAGAAATTATTCAG
>NW_025382220.1:0-1028 GCF_016433145.1 Gracilinanus agilis | reverse complement strand
AAAAGATTATAGCCGAAAATCAATCCCTAAAGGCTAGAATTGAGCAATTGGAAGCTAATGATCTCTCAAGACAACAAGAACAAATAAAACAAAGCCAAAAGACTGAAAAAATAGAAGGAAACATGAAATATCTCAATGAGAGAGTGACAGACCAAGAAAACCGGTCTAGAAGAGACAATGTGAGAAAAATTGGTCTTCCAGAAATTAATAGAAATAGAAAAACCAGAAATTAATAGAAACCTGGACTCCGTACTAAAAGAAATTATTCACCAAAATTGCCCTGAAGTCCTACAACAAGATGGCAATATAGACATCGCAAGGATTCATAGAACACCTTCGACAATCGACCCAGAGAAGAAATCGGTTAGAAATATTATTGCCAAATTCAAAAGCTTTCAAGCAAAAGAAAAAATCTTACAAGAAGCCAGAAAGAGACAATTCAAATATCAAGGAGCACCAATCAGGATCACACAGGATCTGGCAGCCTCCACCCTAAAAGATCTCAAGGCTTGGAATACGATATTCAGAAAGGCAAGAAAGCTGGGCCTGCAACCATGGATCAACTACCCATCAAAATTGACTATATGTTTCCAGGGGAAAGTATGGGCATTCAACAAAATTGAAATTCCAGGTATTTGCACAGAAAAGACCAGGGCTAAATGGAAAGTTTGATATCCAACCACAAAAATCGAGAGAAACCTGAAAAGGTAAATAAGATACAGAGGGGAAAGAAGGAAAACATATAATTTTTAAATTTGCCTTTTTAAGGGCCTTAGTGAGATCTAATTATCTGTATTCCTATGTAGATAAATGTTATGTATAATTCTCTGTAGTGAACTCTATTCACTATTATAATATTCACTATTATAGTAATCAGAAGAATAATTCACAGGGTGAGGATGGAACACTAAATAATCTAAGATGGCTTGGGGGATGGGAAAGAGGGGGTAAATAGCAGGGAACACCAAGAGAAACTTGAGTGAATAAGAAAATAGAATATTCTAATACACACAAAAAGGGCATGGGAG
>NW_025382219.1:0-9640 GCF_016433145.1 Gracilinanus agilis | reverse complement strand
TGTGTGTGTGTGTATGTGTGTGTGTGTGTGTGTGTGTGTGTGTGTGTGTGTGTGTAATCAAATAGGGAATCCTTTCTTAGGTAATTTATGTTTTCCACTTCATCAAACACTGAAATATTGTATTCCACTGTTTCTGATTCTCTTTTTTAGTTTATTCCATTGACTTCCCTCTCCATTTTAAAAGTATTTCCAGATGGGTTTGATGATTGCAACTTTATAATAAACTTTGAGATCCAGATGTTCTGTTATGCTTTCATTCCAACTTCTTTTCATGATATGTCTTCAAATTCTAGATCTATTTTTTACAAATGAATTTTATTATTCTTAGTTTTGTATTCTTTTTTATAACCTAACTGGTATAGTATTAAAAACTTAAATTAACACTAATAGTATTCACCCTTTAAAAATGTATATTTTTATACATTGCATGTCCCTGATACAAGTTCCAAATATTCCAAAGAATAATTATTCAATTATTCTTTATTTTTTAAACACATTGTAAGTGTTATGGACATATGGTGCTTCTGGATTGGGCCTGATAGAGAGATGGCCCAAGGTCCTTAGATGGTTCAAGGACCTAAGCTGAGTAAGGATGGGAAGCCCAAGTGAACACCAAGACTGAGACAGTGAACACTAGTTCCCCAACTGTTTGCAACTCAGCTAAACACCAGTTCCCAGCTACGGTGCCCAGAACTAAGGGATCCAGTGAAAACCTGTGAATAGAATCACACAGCTTCTCTGGCTGCTTGTTCTGGGGTTGAGTTGATAGATAGATGTTAGGGTTAATTGGATAAATGTTAATTATGAAGATAAATGTTGATGATGAATGGGTAACTGTAATTTAGCTAAAGTGGTCCCTGCTCCTAGATGCCAGAATATTAGACTGATCTTTAGGATAAAATCAGCCTTCACCTAAATGAGCTTTAAGAATTTAATTATAATAACTCAGGGGAAGAGGATCAAGGTTGAGGAACGAGGTGTTGGGAATCTATGCTAGACTATAGTTGATAGAGATGGACGATCAATCGATAATTAGGTTGATTCCTTTGGCTGGAGAGATGCCTCTTCCTCTCTGGCTCTGGTCAGGTCAGGCGCTTTGGCTCTGACCAAATGGGTTGATGATGTTCTTCTTATTTTTAATCAGGTAATTGGTATCTTTCTCACAGCTCTACTCAGTAATTGGCAATGGGTAATCAATAAAGCAGGATACAGGTAACTACAGCATGTTGGTTGGCCTGCCCACCCAGTCACCCAGGGTCCCCTTCTCACAACTGAGAGACTGTCTGCCTCAGCTAATGCCTTTTTATAGTGTTGGCAGTAACTGACTTTTGCCCCTTGGCTCATGGCATCTGGGTAAGGTTCCAAGTTCCAAACTGTTGGGTGTCACTCAATTTGCTCTCCATCATCAGAAAATGATATTACATAAGTGAATCTATTCAAACATTTTGTGTGCTTTAGTAGTCTGATCTCAGGTTATTGTATACATTTTAGAATTGTTTGGAATGTGATTTCCACTTCAAATTGGAAATATTCATTTGTGAGAGTTTATTTTGTGACCTGTTAATTTTTTGAATTGAATGTCTGGATTAGTATCTCTTTATTTGCTAGGATTGCCAAGTAAAATCATGTCCTCAGTCAAGAGGAATAGTTTCATGTTTTCTTATGCCTTTAATTTCTTTCTTTTATTGTAATCTTTAGTAGTTCCGAAACAATTTCAAACAACGGCAGTGAGAATTGACATCTTTCCTTTATTCCTATGTCTATTTAGAGAGTTTCTAGTGTATCTCCATTAAATATGATGCTCGCTTTTGATTTTAGATAGATATATTCATGATTTTTAAAAAGGTCACTCTAGGCCTATAATACGTGAGGCATTGAGAAAACAATAGAAATACTTAGTCATAGTATTTGAAAAAAATAAAATGATTATCTTAATATGGGTGTAATTTGTAAAAATATTTTCCTTTCTCTCTTAAGATAATCATTTTAAATTTTTTCAAATACTATGACTAAGTATTTCTATTGTTTTCTTAATGCTGAACCATCCATGCATTCCTGATATGTCGGAATTGCTGAAGACTTATATCTTGGATGAATCACTCAAATGAAAGGACTTAATTTAAATTTTTTAATCAGTACTCATTAATGATCGGATTCTATAGTTCTCCTGTGCTTTATTTTTCTCTGACTTAGAAATTAGGTTTATATTTCTTCTCATAAAAATGTTTAGAATACTTTGTAAATTTTTAAAAATAATGCACTTAATATTGGTATAATAGTTCTTTAAAAGTTTAATAGAATTCTTTTGTAAATCCATCAGGTTCAAAACTATCTTTCTCTAGTAATTCCTTTGAAAGGAATTATATTTTCTTTATTGAGATTGAGCTATTTATGATTTGTATTGGGGCTTTAATTAGTTCCTATTTTTGAAGATATTTAATCTATTTTGTATTCGCAGGACTGTTAGCAAATAACTATCTATAGTTGGTTCTTATTATTTATATTGTCTAAATTTGTTGTGATTTTATGTTGTTCATTTGGTATTTTGTGGATTTGGTGTTCTGACTTCCTTTTAAAATTACATTAGCTAAAGTTTTATCGATTTTTTAAAACCATTTTCAGAGAACTAAATTTTATTTATAATTTTTATAGATTTTTGCTTCCAGTTTATTGGTTTTTCCTCTAGTTTAATATATTCTCTGTTGTGTTTATTTTTATTTTTTAATAGTTGGTTTTCAATTTATTTAAAAATAATCATTCCCTTGCACTTAATCTTCTCTCTCTCTCTCTCTCTCTCTCTCTCTCTCTCTCTCNAATACTATGTGGTTCCTTCTCTATCACTTTCCCCCCATATTTATTAATCATTTGTTTGATTTGTTTCTAGATCCATGTATTATTTAATATTTCATCATGGTACCTCTTTTGTTTCTTTCTACTTCTCTCATTGTGCTTGTGAACTGAATACTATTTTTATTATTCCATGATATATAAATGATATCTCTCCTTTTTTTCTGTACATATGCATTTATATTTGTATAAATCTATATCAAATCTGTTTTTATGCCTATTTATAAGCTTAAAGTATTTCTGTACCAAATAGTTAGGTTTGTAAAAATTCCCTTTTTGCTTAGAAATATGTATAATTTTAGCCATCCCATTCATAAGATACCATAAGTCTTTTAGTTTTACTCTCTCCAGAATATGGTTCAATTCTCTTCTTTTCCCTTTTCTTTATCTATTAGATATCTCCAAAATTGAGAGTATTATTTAATATTAAAATCTTCCACCACCATTGTAATACTGTCTCTATTTTCTTGTTTAATGTTTCTTTTTTTGTCCTTTCCTTATTTTTACTTATTTAGATACTAAAATATTTGGAGCAATATATAAATATGTATACCCATATTTATTAATATATGTATATTAACATATACACACATATACATATGTGTGTGTGTCCAAACCCATTTTTGAACCCAAGACTTTCTGTGTCCAGGACTGACTATTTCCATGAGTCACCCAGTAACCCCTGTCCAATCTCTTTTAAGGAAACCTAATTGGCCCCAGCTTACTTTCACTAAATCTTAGCCATCCCTCCTTCCTTCCTAACCCAATTTGGTACCCTTTTCCTAAGTTTTGAATTTTTTCTTAATTTATTTTTTTGCTTCATTCCTTTTGTTTAGATACCTAATTCTACTGTGTTTCTCTTTCTCTGAATAACCTTCAGCCTCTCCTCCCTTTCAACTAGTTTTTTTTCAATGCAGGGTTTTCCCCCTCAATTTTGGTTCATTTTATTTTTTAATTGTTTCCTTCATTTTCTTTATCATTTATCTTTCTGTATTCTCCATTATAGATTTTTATTATTTTGCTATAGCCTTTAAACTGATTTATTAATTCTTTAGTATCTATATGCCTTCCTTATGAAATTAAAGCTCAAGATACCTATGTTGTGTTTCTTATCTCAATTAGCTTCTGTTATTCCTTTGTAGATATTGTTTCCAATATATTTCCTGCTGTGCCTCACTCACAAAATACTTTTTTCAACAGGTTATAGAGAGCATAGAATTATTGGCATATGGTAGAAATTTTCTTTTGTCCCTGCTCCTACATTTTATTTCTAACCTTTAGCTAAATTCAATCATTTTTCCCTCCTTAATTGCCATGAAGTTTGTTCTTTTTTTCTTCCATTCCCAAACTTCTGAATTCTAGTTGTTCTCATAAGCTTATTTCACTTCTTCTGAGCCAGGAAAGCAAGAAATGTTCAAGTAAGAAAGGTTTTACTCTCCATTCATACAATATTCCTCTTCCCCCATGGAGATGTTATTCAGTGAGATCCTCTCCCAACAATGAAACCTTATTTTTCCCATTTTTCCCACCTGTATCAGTCTTTCCCTATTCCTCCCTACCCATTCTCTGGCAGATCCCCCTTCTTTATGATAGTATTACAGGAGTTGTTTGCTCTTTGTTGAGAAGCTTTGAATTGATTAAGATAGACCTCATATTTCTGTATTCTTCCTTTCCTTTGTCCCTTCTATTTACCTTACCATTATATAATTTAGTTCTTCATAGAAAAAGAATTGGTGACGTTCAGTCAATGATGTTTCAAACCTGCATTTCCATTATTATCTTTCTGTTTGAGTTTTGCTTTTACCACAGTTTCCATAGTATTTTTAGAAATAAATTTCTTAATACACTACTTTTTTCTTTCGTTTTTGTTCTTTTTGGTCACTTTATGTATTGATATTCTTGTACTTCTGTTATCCAGAGTAATTAAGAAGCAAATAGTTTATTCAATTTTTTTTCTTTCTAGAACTATCTAAACATTTCTTTAAAAGAGAATATCTATCTATCTATCTATCTATCTATCTATCTATCTATCTATCTATCTATCTCTACATATTTTAATGATTACACTGAGGTTTACAGGGTATACCATGTTGGATTTCATCTTGAATTCATTTGCCTTCAGAACACATTATTTCAATCTTCTCTGTGGGTTTCTGGTGGTGATAGAATTGTATGTGTTATTTTGTTTTTCTTTCCGCTCATGCTTGAAAATCTTTCCCCTTGTCACTTGAAGAATTTGCTGGATTTCTTTTTAGAAATGTCAAATTTAACCACTATGTGTCTTACAGTTTATAGCACAATATTATTTTCAGAGTCAATTTGTGAAATCTTTCAATTGGCATTTTGTTTTCTGTGTTTAAATTCTATATTATTTCTTGAATTATGGCAGCCAGGGTTTTTTCCTTGTCTTTTTTTCTGGGAAACCTGTAATTTTTTATTTGTCTCCACAAGTTCTGACTTTGAGACAAAATATATTTTTCTTGTTTGGAGATTTTGTTTTGTTTAACATTGTTGCTATTTACTTCTCTCCTTCCATATTGCCCTACACTTAACTCTAATTTGGATTTCAGAAAGTTCTCTTCTCTTTGTTTCTTTGATGATATTTGTCACTGTGAAGTTTTTTCTTGCATATTTTTCCAAATTATTATTCGTGTCTACTACACAAATTCAGCTTTCAGATTTATTAATTCTCTTTTATGCCATTCATTAGCATCCTCCTGATTCTATGATTTCCCATGTCCTCTGACTGATCATGTATTTATTTTCCTTTGTCATATTATGTTTATTAATATAAATCTAGAAGTACTTAGCTAATCTGGAAGCCATATACATTCTATTATTAATATTTTACTTAATTTTGAATCCACTTTAAATGAATTATTCTTTCTTCTATCCTAAATGAATTCTTTCTTTCTTCTTTCGATAATTTCATTACCTTCTGTCCCATATACCTATTGTTCATTTTGTGATTTTTTTCCTCTTTGATAGAGGTTACTCCTTAGGTTCTGAACCTCAAAGCTCTCTCAAATTCTTCCTACTGTGAATAATTGACATTTAACCACTGAGTCTCTACATCTCAATAAAATCGGGAAGACAGAGCTGATCCCAGCTTGAAATAAGTCTGATAATTCAAACCTAATGGAGTGGCATATGCGTCAATCCCAGGGCCCTCTGTCCCTCAGTTCTATGAACAAACTCTATTGTAGCACATATTTTTTACTTATCCTACCCAGAACAAATTTCTAACATGGCTAGTCAGCTTTGAGAAAGGAGATACAAGAAGTCAACCCTACTATTTATATTGCAGAAGGAAAAGACTCCAGAAAGACATGAAAAGAGTGGATAGTGTCCATCATTGTTCAATTTCCAGATTGCTACTTTAGAAACTTCTGGAAGTTTCCTATTCAATGAAATCAAGAACATTCTCCCTTTGTTTAGCTGAATATCTCACTCTTAATAGTAGAACTCCTTAACTCAATATTGTTTGAACAATAGTGGGGGAATAAGAGGCTAGAGCTGTCTACAACCTATGTTGATACCCACACAATGACAACACCTCAAAGGGCGAACCTCATTAAATGTGTGTCATCCACTTGTTTTCTGTGCACTAGATATGGAATCCAATGTTCTGGGCTCAAATTGAAGGTTTTCTATTTCCTACTTTGAATGATTGGATCCGTAATGCTATTAGTTTATAGTATAATTTTTACATCCTTTCCAAAATTTGAATTGTGATGGACAGGCTGGGACATTGCTAGTGGAAAACATACCATATTAATGCCCTCGAGTCCACATAGATTCAATATTAGACAACTCAGATTTCTGTTGTCATTAATGTCTTCTTAATTTTCTTTTTTAGTAAGTATCCTTAAGGATTTAATGTTTATTTTCAAACTAAAGAATACCAATCAAGCCTTAGTTTAATGAAGTGATTAAAATGTTGTTGACTTTTGATAGATATTAAGCAATTTCAGTAATTATGCATAAAAATAATAAAAAACAGGTCATTTCCACAATGCCCATTAGTGATGAAATTCCATCACATCAGTACATTCTTGTCTTACAGTGGCAGATGTTATGTAAATAACCTAAATGAAATAGAAACTTAAATTGGCAACATCAAGGGCAAATAGAATATTGACACAAAAAATATTGACATAGATCAGTGATTATAAAGTGTTATAAAATCATCAAATATTTTGATATTCAAAAGATGTCGAATGTACTGGATAAAGAGTTTACCTTGGGGTTAGGAAGACCTAGATTCAAGTCACTCCTCTAATGTATATTGGCTATGCCAATCTGGGCAATTTACTTTCTTCCATACTGTATCTTAGACTAATTCCTGGGATGATACAGTGAAGAAAAGGGGTCAATCTCTGACCTCTCATATTGAACCAAGAGCTCTGGCAAATTGGGTTTATCTTGCATCCCCATAACTTAGCAAAATGTTTGGCACTTAATTGGCTCTTAATAATAATAGTTACAATTTATATTATACCTATTATGTACCATTCAATAATACTATGCACTTTACAAATACTGTTTTATTTGATCCTCAAAAAAAAACCCTGGAAGGAAGATGCTATTATTCCTCCCTTTTTATACTTGAAAAAATTATGGTAGCAGTAAGTAATTTATCTAGGGTCACACAACTAGTTTTAGAGGCCAAATTTGAATTCAGATCTTCCTGATTGTAGACCCAGCACTCTATCAATTGCAAAACTTACCTTCCCCTTATAAATATTTGACTCACTCAATAAACTTTCTTATGCAGGAGTTACCTATACTAATGAAATCTCATTATTTTTCCAATAGTTCAGAGGTCCTCGAACTTTTCTATGCTTCTCACATGAAACATCAAGTTCTTCCAGAGAAAGGAACTAAAGAAGTGTCTTGTACATAGCAGAAACTTGATAGTTGAATGCAGCATGGGAATATCATATAGATTGAACTTAGCAGGAAAATTATAATGGACCATAGCCAACTCAGAGAGATGTCATGTTATCAGTCAACATTCCAAGTTTTTGCTCTTGTCCTTTGAGGGTCAGTGCACGAGGTTATATACGAACATCTCCTTTCTCTAATTCATTGATCCCTTGGACCACCTGTTAGAAATCCCTGAACATGATTATGGCATTAAATGCCTTTAAGCACCTAACATACTATTCCCAGGCTTTACATCTGAAAAAAGTGAAGGGTATGTCTTTGACTGTGAGACAGAGCAAAAAAAAAAGGATGAAAAGATCCAATTTTAGAGGACCTCTTAAACAACTCTATAATTCCTAAATCTGTAATCAATACAGATAGCTCTGAAATAAAGTATCAGATTAATTTCTAGTACTCCAGAAATTCATTTTATTTGGATTTGTAATATCCATGCTCTGAAAACCTGTTCAGACAATGCAAATGAATCACTTAACTCTAACTTAAAGGCTTTCAGAGTTGCTCAGGGTCATTGAAAAGATGGGTAATTTATAGTAGTATGAGTAGTATAAAGAAGTAGTATGAGTCAGAGGATGGCTTTAAAGTCTGCTTCTCCAGAAACTATAGCTAACTTTGATTCACAGTTCCTACTGCTCAGCTTTTCTGTGCACTGTGAGGAAATGATCATTTTTGAGCACTGGTAAAGGAATTAATTAGACCACTGAGAGGCTGTATAGTCAAGATGTATCAGAAGCATGATTTGAACCTATGTTTTCTGGAATCAGGACTCAAAATTGCTTTGTTTGTCTCTCTTCATCTATCTCTCTTTTTTTCTATAACTGTTCTGTATATATTTGTTTGCATACCATTAACATCTCCTTATAGGCAAAAACTACCTTTTGCCTCTTTTTCCAACAAAATGTTTTTAAAAGTGTCTAGAACAAAGTAGGTGTTTACTAGTGAATGACTGATATTTGTCAATTGCCTAATATTTCATCTCTGTGTAGCTTTTGTCCCAACTAACCTCAGGTAGTGGCTATAGTTGTCATACATATATTCTTTATATATATATATATTTTTTTCTAAATATATCTAAATATATATCCATTTTTCTAAAGTGATTGGGAGCATAAAAACCCAACATGACTGTGCATTCACTTATATTCAGCAATAACACTGCCAGACCTACAACCTGAGAAGATTTAAGAAAAAGGAAAAGGCCCTATATGTATAAAATCATATTAGCTCTTTTGGTTAAGGGAAATAAATCTGGAAAATTAAGAGTTGCCCATTAATTGTGAGTAGATGATCAGATAATAAAACATATATGAATTTAATTAAATGCTATTAAACTAGTAAATAGAAAACTGAAAAATGTTTAGAATGAAAATGAAATGAACAAAGTGAAAATAATTCCTGCAATAGCATCAACAGTATATAATTGAATAGTTTAGAAAGACTTTAGAATGCAGGTCAACAAGGCGGTTAGATTTCAGAAGACTAATGATGAAGAAGAATGATACTCATCTTCTGACAGAGAGGTGATGGGTTAAATATGCAGAATGAGACACATATTTTTGGTATGGTCTATATGGGAACTTGCATTACTTCACTATGTAAAATTTTTACAAAGGTTTTATTTTGTTTTATGTACCCCACCATTACTGAGTGGGGTGGAGGTTGAGGTAAAAGAAAAAAAGGTTGATAATTGGGAAAAAAGACAATAAAAATTACAAAGAAAAAAAAATTTGGTTTCAACATAAGGAAGAATACTCTAGTTATAAAGATACTGAAAAATATGTCTGTATTTATATAAATATAAATATAATTCATGTATATATATATACATATATATATAGTTAGAAGT
>NW_025382218.1:10743-12216 GCF_016433145.1 Gracilinanus agilis | reverse complement strand
ACTAGAAACACTAGCAGTTGCAATTAGAGAAGAAAAAGAAATTGAAGTTATCAAAATAGGCAAGGAGGAGACTAAGCTATCACTCTTTGCAGATGATATGATGGTCTACTTAAAAAATCCTAGAGAATCAACTAAGAAGCTGGTAGAAAAAATCAACAACTTTAGCAAAGTTGCAGGATACAAAATAAATGCACATAAATCATCAGCATTTCTATACATTTCCAACACACTAGAGCAGCAAGAAGTAGAAAGAGAAACACCATTTAAAATCACCCTAGACAATATAAAATACTTAGGAATCTATCTACCAAAACAAACACAACAATTATATGAAAACAACTACAAAACACTTTCCAAACAAATAAAACTGGATCTAAACAATTGGAAAGCCTTTGATTGCTCATGGGTAGGACGAGTTAACATAATAAAAATGACAATTCTACCCAAATTAATTTACCTATTTAGCACCATGCCTATCAAGCTACCAAAAAACTTCTTTACTGAATTAGAAAAAACTATAACAAATTTCATTTGGAATAACAAAAGATCAAGAATTTCAAGGGAAATAATGAAAAAAAATGTGAAGGAAGGGGGCCTAGCAGTACCAGATATTAAACTATACTATAAAGCAGCGGTCATCAAAACAATATGGTACTGGCTAGGAGACAGAGAGGAGGATCAGTGGAACAGACTTGGGGTAAATGACATCAGCAAGACAGTGTATGATAAACCCAAAGAGCCCAACTTTGGGGACATGAATCCACTATTTGACAAAAACTGCTGGGAAATTTGGAAAACAATATGGGAGAGATTAGGTCTAGATTAACATCTCACACCCTACACCAAGATAAATTCAGAATGGGTGAATGACTTGAATATAAAGAGGGAAACTATAAATAAGTTAAGTGAACACAGAATAGTATACTTGTCAGATCTCTGGGAAAGGAAAGATTTTAAAACCAAGCAAGAGTTAGAGAAAATTACAAAATGTAAATTAAATGGTTTTGATTATATTAAACTAAAAAGCTTTTGTACAAACAAAAACAATGTAGTCAAAATCAGAAGGGAAACAACAAATTGGGAAAAAATCTTTATAATAAAAAACTCTGACAGGGGTCTAATTACTCAAGTATACAAGGAGTTAAAGCAAATGTATAAAACATCAAGCCATTCCCCAATTGATAAATGGGCAAGAGACATGAATAGGCAATTTTCAGGTAAAGAAATCAAAAGTATCAATAAGCACATGAGAAAGTGTTCCAAATCTCTAATAATTAGAGAAATGCAAATCAAAACAACTCTGAGGTATCACCTCACACCTAGCAGATTGGCTAAAATGAAAGAAGGGGAGAGTAATGAATGCTGGAGGGGATGTGGCAAAATTGGGACATTAATGCATTGCTGGTGGAGTTGTGAACTGATTCAGCCATTCTGGCTGGCAATTTGGAATCATGCTCAAGGGGCTATAAAAGA
>NW_025382218.1:0-10646 GCF_016433145.1 Gracilinanus agilis | reverse complement strand
ATGTCCTTCAATTGGGGAATGGCTGAACAAACTGTGGTATATGCGGGTGATGGAATACTATTGTGCTAAAAGGAATAATAAACTGGAGGAGTTCCAGGCGAACTGGAGAGACCTCCGGGAACTGATGCAGAGCGAAAGGAGTAGAGCCAGAAGAACATTGTACACAGAGACTGATATACTGTGGTAAAATAGAATGTAATGGACTTCTGTACCAGCAGCAATACAATGACCCAGGCAATTCTGAGGGATTTATGGTAAAGGTGCTACCCACATTCAGAGGAAGGACTGCAGGAGAGGAAACATATAAGAAAAATAACTGCTTGAACGCATGGGTCGGGGTGGACATGATTGAGGGTGTGGTCTCGAAACTACCACACCAATGCAACTACCAACAATTTGGAAATAGGTCTTGACCAAGGACACATGACAAAACTAGTGGAAATGTGCATTGGCCATGGGTGGGGGGAGTGTGGGGGGTGAAGGGGAAAGTAGGAGCATGAATCATGTAACTATGTTAAAAATGAATATTAATAAATGTTTAAATTTAAAAAAATAAATATAATACTTGAAGTATTTGGATATTGATTTTAATTCCCACATATTTGAGGCCAAATTTGAACCCACATCTTTTGACCTCCAAGCCTTGAGCTCTATCCATTGTGCTACCTAGCTGGCCCCTATCCATATTTTTCTCTACTCTTTTTTTGTCTGACCAATCTGTCTCTGTGATATTTGAAAACCCAAGGTCTTCAGTGTAGAGATATCATATGGTACAAAGGACAGAAGACCATCTTTTTGGTTGGAATGCACAAGTTCAATTTTTGGTCTAGATACTTAGAGAATATATCATCCTGGGTAAGTCAACCTTTCTGAACCTCAGTTTCTTCATCTATAAAATGAAGTTAATAATTGCACCTGCCTCACCTCACAATCAAAGCAAACTTTAAAACACAAGCAAGAGAATTGTGGGAATTAAATGAACGTCACTAACTTTATCTTGTGACTCAATTCTGGATCTAACTCAGTTTCCTTTCTATTCAATTATGGGTCTAGTCCAATTTATGAGCAACCCATATCTCTTATTTGCCTTTGTACTGGTCAACCAGTTACTGTTTCTTTGTTCCTTTGATTAAATAGACACATTTGGTGAAGGGCATCTCTTTTTTTTTTTTTTTATTTCAAGGAATTGCACCTATTTACTCTCTCCCTCCCAGTGTGCAAAGTCCCTAATTTTTCTTACAATTAGAAATCAGATTATCTGATCTTATATCTTGGGTTATATTTTATTAATTATTTTCTTTTAATGCATAATATTTTGTCTCCTCCTATATTCAAGGTCCAGTGCCAAGCTGAGGAGACCTGGTCTCAATTTGTTATGCAACTGGAGTGCATTACTTAATAAATTGATATGCTTGGAAGTTCAGACCTTTGTTTCCTCAGTTATTTATTTCATCTGTAAACAACATCAAAGAAAGCTTGTAGTCATTATTATTCCTAAATAGATTATTTACTCAACGTTCTATACTGATTCTATCAAATTCTATCACACAAATTTTGAGGTTTTCTCTAGATAAGGTATTTCTCAGGTATACTTTAAAAATATCCTACTCATAAAGTCCTAAGATATATGGCTACAGACATTTCTCTTGACATCAAGAAGTTTGTTAAACAGGGAGATACAAACCAAGGTATTCACCAATATCATGGGAAAATGTCCTGTAGAAAGCTTAGTCTTTGCCAGATATGTAAGGCTGCCATGCGGAAGAGGGACTCAAATGTTTTCCCCATAGATTTTTATACTGTCATCTTAAAAATCAACAAACATGAATATTTCAATATATAGAAAAAACAGAAAAATGGAACCATTTATGGAACAGAAATTTTGTCATATATAGTTTTTAAGCATAACACAGTAGTAATAAAACTGCCCTACTTATCTATCCATATCATCTTCTGAACTTTCTTCTGGTCTCTTCTTTATATTTTTATATTTTTATTTATTTTTTATGGATTTAGCTAATGTAAAAATGTATTTCCTTTGAATAAATGTTTATTATAATTCATTAAATGTTTATAACAATATATCTATTTGTTACATATTATGCTGTTATGTTAAATTTTTAACTGGTAACTAAAAATAATTAGTCCTTTCCCAGTTCGCTTTATTTTCTTTATATTTTAAAATATTTCATTAATGCTTTTTCCCCCTCACCATTATTACTATTCATCAACTCCCCACCAAATAAAAATTCTCACTTGTAGCGGCAGGTATAGTCAAGAAAAAATATATAATATAATATGAGTAAATACCAGGTGGGGTTGCTAGACGGCGCACTGGTGGGGTTGCTAGATGGTGCAGTGGACAAAGTGCTGGATCTGAAGTCAGAAAGACTGATCTTCGTGAGTTCAAATCTGACCTTAGACATTTGCTAGCTGTGTAACCCACAGCAAATCACTTAACCTTGTTTGCCTCAGTTTCCTTATCTGTAAAATAAGCTAGAGAAGGAAATGGTGAACTACTCTGGCATCTTTACCAAGAAAACTCTAAATGAGGTTACAGAGAGTCAGACACAACTAGAAAAATGACTGAAACAACAAATCCTCTGCAAAACAGTGTATAGATAACAGTCAAACAAAATATATTCTACTGTATGGTATACATATTTTATATATATATCATATATCATATAATACAGGCATATATTATATGAAAAATAATGTAGGAATAATCAAGCAAAATACATAATGTCATATTGGTATATACTATATGAAATATTGTATCAATGGAATCAAGCAAAATAAAATAATACATTGGCTATCTATAAATGTATCCCATTCTACACTGAAGTACTTACTCGCTGTACCAGATGGCTACTAGCACCGGCTAGGAAGGTGGCCTCAGCCTCTGCACCCACCTGCCTTTCTTCCACCTTCCTCTCGCACGGTGACAAGCTCGAGAAGGATAAAATCAATGTCCCCATTAAAACAGCAGATGGAAAAGGCCAGACCTTTCCAACCTGGCCTATTTGCAAAGGTCCTGGCTAACACTTATAGAGAATGTCATATTCAATGGAGGGATTAGTAGATCTGTCCCAGCAGTTATTAATGAGAAGAAGGGAAATGAAGGGAAAAGTATCCGATGGACCAGATAATGACACGGACTTTGTTTTTTTCCACTAAATGTCTCTTGTAACACATTAAACAAACTCTGGGAAGAGAAAAATCATCTTGAACAAAATCTGAAGTCAAGGAGGGGCTCCTCCTGATGGCAAAGGGTTCCAGATGTTCTCACACAACTAACACTGTTCCAACTGCTTTGAGTCTGAGAGTGCTATGGAACTTCCTTAGGGAAATAAAAATAGCACTAATAGCTAACATTTACATAGCATTTATCATGTGCTAGGTACTGTGGGAAGCACTTTCTAAATTTATCTTATTTAATCCTTACAACAACCCTAGGAGATAGGTGCTATTATTAGCTCCATTTTACAGATGAGGAAACTGAGGCAGACAGAAGTGACACAGATTAACTAGGATCACCAGCTAGTAAGTGTCGAGGGCTGGATTTGAATTCAGGCTTTTCTGACCCCAATAGGTATTCTATTCACAGTAACACCTACCCACCTTCAAGGAGCTCTAAGCTTAGTGAGTCAGAAGAGTAGGGAAAAAACCTGCCTTACCATCCACACTGAAAAGAAAAAGTGGATGAAAAATACATAGTGCTCAGATCATGATACATAACTGGATGGAAAGTCTACTGGATCAGTCTTTGTTGTTGTTTCTGTTCAGTCTTTGTGATCCCCAAGAACATCAGGACCTTCTTTCCTTCATTGTCTCTTAAAGTCTGTCAGAGTTCATATTCATTGTTTCCATGACACACTCCATCTCTCTCATCCTCTGCCTTCCCCCTCTGCCTCCAACCTTTCCCAACCTCTGCATCTTTCCTAATGAGTCCTGTCTTCTCATGTGGCCAATGTATTTCAGCTTCAGCTTCAGTATTTTGATCTTCCAGTGAATAATCAGAGTTAATTTTTTTAGATGTTGACCAATACTGTGTATTGGTTCTAAGGCAGAAGAGCAGTACGGGCTAGGCAATGGGGGTTAAGTGACTTGCCCAGGGTCACACAGCAAGGAAATGTCTGAGATCAGATCTGAACCCAAGGCCTGGCTCTCAATCCACTGGACCACCCAGCTGCCCTCTATTTTAAAATTTAGAGTAATCTTTTAAAACCAAAATTCCATTGTGCGTCGGCTAAGGGGGGTTAGGGGAGCTTGGGGAGAGGGAAAGAACATGAAACATGTAACTATGGGAAAATACTCAAAATAGAAATAAAAATATTAAAAAAAAATAAAACCAAAACCCCAAATCACATACCCATATAAACAAGCGATAAATCATATGTTTTCTTCTGGATTTCTACTCCCACAGTTCTTTCTCTAGATATGAAGAGCACACTTTATCATAAGTCCCTCCATGTTGTCCTGGATCATTGCATTGCTATTAGTAGCAGAGTCAATCACATTGGATCATCCCACAAGATTACAGTCTGTGTATAATATTCTCCTGGTTCTGCTTCTTTCACTCCGCAACAGTTCATGGAGGTCTTTCCAGTTCTTATAGATATCCATCAATTCATCATTCCTTATAGCACAATAGTATTCCATCACCATGATATACCACAATTTGTTCAGCCATTTCCCAGTTGAGGGACACCCCCTCCTGTTCCAATATTTTTCCACCACAAAAAGTGTGTCTATAAATATTTTTGTACAAATAGAACCTTTTCCACTTTTCTTTTCTCTCTTTTGGATACAAACCCAGTAGTGGTATTGCTGGATTGAAGGACATGCATTCTTTTAAAGTCCTATGGGCGTTATTGTGATCCATAAACTTATTATATTCATGGGTGGACCCCTGAGAAGGAGTTGGAAACAGAGGGAAAATGAGTGAAGGGAATAAAAAGAGGGAGGGAACACAACAAAGGTGGTAAAGAGAGTGAGAAAGCTGCATGTGTTCCCAAACTTTTATTGGGGAATCAAGGAATGTGGAATGGGAGGTAGCTAATGAACCTGTGACATGGTATAGGATTTAACATTGACTCAATAGACAACTACATGATCAAAGAGGAGGAGGTTCATGAAATATGTGACCTGGAAAGGAAAGTGGTCTGATAAGGTGTTAGCTAGGACCATTTGGCCCTGCCCAGGAATTCTCCTGACCATTTGGTTCAGAGAGTGGTCAGGATTAACAAAGTACCAATTACATATAATGATCAAGAAGTAAAATAACCATGAGTCTGATCCTTGAACAGATAGGTTACATACAATAAGATACATCAACAAAACTTTCAAGATTAGAATATTCCTGGTATGCCACAGGCATAATTCCAAATTGCCTTCCAGAATGGTTGGATCAGTTCACAACTCCACCAGCAATGCATTGATGTCCCAATTTTACCACATCCTCTCCAACATTTATCACTTTCCTTTGCTGCAATATTGGCCAGTCTGCTAGATATAAGGTGGTACCTCTGAGTTATTTTAATTTGCATTTCTCTAATCAGGAGGGATTTAGAATTTTTTTGTCAATATAATTTAATGAAGAGAATACTGGACTTAGAATCCAGATTTCCAGAACCATTTCTTACAGACATATGAATCTGGACAAATGGACACTAGCACACTATGGTGCCACCTAGCTGCCTAGTGTATAGTCAGTATAATTTAATAAAGAGAGGACTGGACTTGGAATCCAGATTTCCTGAACCATTTCTTACAGATCATATGTATCTGGACAAATGGACACTGGCACACTATGGTGCCACCTCGCTGCCTTGAGTATAGTCAGTATAATTTAATGAAGAAAGAGTACTGGACTTAGAATCCAGATTTCCAGAACCAATTCTTATAAACTATATGACTCTAGTGCAGTGATGGGCAAACTTTTTAAAGAGGGGGCCAAAGGAAAGGAAATGCTCATCTGTCAGTCTGTTTCTAAGTCAACTCTTTCGAAGTTTCATTGTATTGTATCCTGCTCATTGTATTCGTCAGATTAGGAATAATGTCGCCTGGCAGGATAGAACATTTCAGGGGGCCGCATCTGGCCTGCAGGCCATAGTTTGCCCATCACTGCTCTAGACAAATGGACACTGACACACTATGGTGCCAATTTAGCTGCCTTCCGTATAGTTGATATAATTTAGTGGAGAGTTCTGAACCTGAAATCCAGATCCCCAGATCCATTTCTTACAAATATTTGACCCTGGACAAATCATTTATTTTAAACCTTAGTTTCCACAGCTATAAAATGGAAATAATTCTATTTCTACTACCTATTTCCCAGAATTGTTGGGTGGAAAGGCTTTAAATTCAATTCAACAGACATTTGTTAAGTTCCTATTATGTGCTCCAGGTTGCTAGGAATCAAAGGCAAAAATGAAGCAACCCTCAGCCAGTTTCCAGTCTACTAGGGTGATACAACATGGACATGGATAAGTAAATACTTTATGTCAGAAGTAGCAAACACCCTGCCAAGGTGACTGAACCAGATTAAAATGTATAAAATATAGGGAAATATTTAACAAAATGAATAAAAATGCAACAGAACATATATGATATTAACATGTAGTTTTCTAGGTCAGTCTACAGCCCACAGGACCCTATGTATGTATGGCATGAGTGTCTATCTGATTTCATGCCGCTGCCCCATGTAGGGCCCTATGCCCTAAGTCTTTCTGCTTTCTGATTCTATGTCCAACACTCCATCCCCTGCATCACCTACCAGAGTTCAAATCCCACCCTGGCTTCTTGCCAACTGGGTGACTCTGGACACGTCATTTAATCTCTTTCAACCTCAGTTTCCTCATATGTTAAATGGAAATAATGATGTTACCTACATTTCAAAGATGTTGTGAGGATCTAATGAGATTATATTAAAAGTGCTTTGCAAAAGGAAAGGACCATTGAAATGAGGAGGCTTAAGTTCCATCCTCAGCCTCTACACTCAGATGGTTATTCTGCCCTGCCTAAACTCAGATATTGGTGTAATGATCAAATGAGATAATGGTAATAATCATGCCCAAATCTCAGTGCCAGGAATGAGGAAGCAGGAGAGGATTCACCCATATCAATCCATATCAATTGCCTGAGAGAGATGAGGGCAGACAGAAATATGTCACAAGAAAAATCCCAGCATCCAGCTTCCCTGTCCCATCCTCCATCTCTTCTGGAGACATGAGAAGAGCTATCAGAGGAATGAAAGTGGACAGCCATGGGATCAATCAGAGTTAGGTGTAATAAAACAGGCAGAAACAGTCAGTGACTAGAGGAAGGGCATAGGGATATGCTGGTAAAAGTTTAATAACCAGCTCTCTGAAAAGCTAGAAGCTCTTTTAAGCTTATTTTTATTAAAATATAAATTATGTTTAAATTTTTTAATTTTATTTTTAACATTTAAATTTTTAATTCTATATATTTATTAAATAATACATTTTAAAATAACCAAAAAAAATTTTAAGGTTTAAAAAACCTTTCCCTTCCATCTTAGAATCAATCCTCTGTGTTGGTTCCAAGGCAGAAGATTGGTAAGGACTAGGCAATGGGGGTTAAGTGACTTGCCCAGGATCACACAGCTAGGAAGTATCTAAGGCCATATTTGAACCCAGGACCACCTGTCTCTCAATCCACGGAGTCACTTAGCTGCCCCCATTAGTCCATATTATTAATATTTTCTCCATCACTTTTTAAGTATGGACAACCAACAAAGCAAACTGAGCTCTGATTCATGGTAATATTGCCTATTTTGAAGGTGTAAAAATTCAGGTTGAATGAGTTCTCCCAATTCCAGTTGACTTTAACCTATCTTTAGTAAGCGTGTTGAATGGGACAAGTCAAATGAGAGTGAGATGAAAAGAGCCATTAGAAGTAAGAGTCATCAGAAAGATAGGAATTACATGTAGAAAATAGGGAGGCAACTAGGTAGTACAGTAGGTAGTGTGCTGGGCATGGAGTCAGGAAAATTCATCTTCCTGAGTTCAATTTTTGCTTCAGACAATTCCTAGCAATATGGCCCTGGACAAGTCACTTAACTCTGTTTGCCTTAGTTTCCTCATCAGTAAAATGAACTGGAGGAGGAAATGGCAAACCCTTTTGTAGTTTTGCCAAGAAAACTCCAAATGGAGACGCAAAGAGTTAGGCATGACTGAAATGACTGAAAAACAATAGGAAATAGGAGTTGGAGAGAGGCAGTTCTAAGCTAGAGGTAAGAAAAAAAAACTAGGAAAAAATGTCCTAACTTTTAAAATATCTAAAAGCAGAATGGGCAAAACTCATTGGTGGCAGATTCCTCAAAAGATGGGGGATCCCTTGTTGCGTAAGGCCAGCTGAATATATGCTCCTATGCTACAGAGATGGTTTTGGTTTTATCTACATAGTCCCAGAACCAGAATCTTGAACGTAGTACAGTAAGACCTTATTTTAAACAACCAATAGACAATTCTGAGAGACTTATGAGAAAGAGCACTATCCACATCCAGAGAAAGAACTGTGGGAGTAGAAACACAGAAGAAAAACAACTGCTTGATCACATGGGTTGATGGGGACATGACTGGGGGTATAGACTCTAAGTGATCACCCTAATGTAAATATTAATAATATGGAAATAGGTCTTGAACAATGACATATGTAAAATCCAGTGGAATTACTCGTTGGCTATGGGGAGGGGGAAGAGGGAGGGAAAGAACATGAATCATGGAACCATAGAAAAATATTCTAAATCAATTAATTAAATAAAAAATTTTAATCCAATAAACAAACAAATAAACAGCCAATAGGTTCTGAGATCCTTTGAGTAAGGTGCCAATCATGCAAACGGAGAACTTCATTATTTAATAAGTAGTTCTTACAAGAACTTCTCTAAGCACTTACAACTTCTCTTAGCTGATGAGAACTACCAGCATCACTACTCTTGTACCTTGGAGCCATTGTTAATAACTAAATAAGTGTTAATGAAGCAAATGGAAGTTTTGCTCTGACCAAAGACTGAGGTGGGATCTCACGTTTGGAGCAAAGCAATAGAATGACTCACCCCAAAGCTTCTCAGAGCAAGAGCGAGCATGATTGAGCAAATGGCTGTGAGACTGCCCAGCTTGGGAAAATGGCGCAGATTTAGTATCTCATTTTTTCAAATTTGTTTTATGTATTTCAGCCTTTTATTTCTTCTGTTGCCAATCACATACACCTGAATTCACATGTGTTGAGATCACATAAGACGAGGTCTTACTGTAGATCGGTGGTTCCCAAACTTTTTTGGCCTACCGCCCCCTTTACAGAAAAAATATTACTTAGCCCCCTGGAAATTAATTTTTTTTTAATTTTAATAGCAATTAATAGGAAAGATAAATGCACCTGTGGCCATCACGGCTTCCCTGGATCACTGCAGCACCCACCAGGGGGTGGTAGCACCCACTTTGGGAATCACTGCTGTAGATACTTAAAGGGCCTTTGCTGAATTGAAGAAATTGACCAGACAGATGTAATGTCTGTAAGTGATGTAAGTAGGATGTAAGTAGGAAGGAATGTAAAGTGATGTAAGTAGGAAGGAACAGATAAAGATTGAGTCAGTCAAGATAGGCAGGAACATTTTGGCAGGAGAGACCATAAAAAGGTATTTGTGGAAGCCCAGGTGATTTGGAAGGGTTGAGAAATAAGGTCCCTACAGTCCAGGCTCAAAACTAGCAGAGAGGAGAGGAAAAGAGTGGTGAGATTTCGGCTCCCCGAGACAGAAGTCCTCTGAACATGCAGGGGATTAATTATGATTAACATTTAACCCCCTCCACCTCTCCCCACCCCTCTAGCAAAGCTTTATTCAAGCCTCCCCAGACAAGTCATTTGTTCCAAGGGAAAAGAAAACCTCCTCATGCTCCCTTTGTCATCCACCATCGCTGCATGGCTCCCATCTGTTCCCTTCATGCTTGGTGGATTTGTCCAGGGAGGGAGCCAAAAGCAAAAGCCTGAATAGGAGGCTGCTGATCTGAATTCTCCTTATTGAGCAAGCAGTTCCCTGTGAAGGCTCTGGGGGCTTTCAGAAAGGTTGCTGGAGCCTCCGATGAAACATAAACAGCTGTGGGAAATGGCCTTTAACTGTAAATGCTGAATGGAAGTCGTTAATAATCTGGAGTTTCATTAGGTAGTGCCAGATGTTAACACTGGGCAGAGGAGGGGGTGGAATGATAGGAGGTTATCTAGCCAACAGTTGTATGAGGCACCATAGTAGAAAGGTAGTCATCAGACTTAGGTTCAGGTCCCAGTCCTGTCACTAACACTAGCTGGGTGACCTTGGGCAAACCTTTTTAATCGATTTACTAGAAGTTGTTAAGTGACTATTAATTGACAGAGACACTTTTGGAAGGCAATGAGGATATTAGAATGAAGAACAAAACAACCCTTACATGTGAGGAGGTTGTTCTCTAATGGGGAAGACAAATACATGTTAAAAAAAAAATTTACATAAAAAACCAAAAAATATAAAATTTTATATATTAACAATATACATAAATATAAAGTGAATAAACACAAATATATACCAATGTAAGATTAAAAATTAATATCCAAATACTCCAAGTATATTTTATAAAGTTTATTAAAAA